>NC_068981.1:134142381-134152182 GCF_001194135.2 Octopus bimaculoides
GTGAATTAGTGTGTTGAAGTATATTTTCAATGACTACTGAAGAGGTTGCAAGACAATGAAAATTTTAGAAAAAATAAATTAGTGAATGAGTGGAAATTGAACTGGTGAGTGTGTTAAGTAATAAGACACTAAAAGAGAATGACACTCCCCTTGGTTGAGTATGCTTATGAGTCAACAATTACGATTGCACGATATATATATATATATATATGTACATCATCATTTAACATCTGTTGTCCATGCTGGCATGGGTTGGATGGTTTGACTAGGGCTGGAAGGCTGCACCAGACTCCAGTCTGATTTGGCATGGTTTTCTACGGCTGGATGCCCCTCCTAATGCTGGCCACTCCAAGAGTGTAATGGGTGCTTTTACGTGCCACTGGCATGTTTGTGTGACACCGGTATCTGCCATGACTATGATTTTGCTTGGCATGATGGATCTTCTTCTCAAGCACAACATAGTGTCCCAGTTATTGCCTCGGTGTGGCTAAGCATTCGAAAGGAACTTAAGGTACTTTGCCTCCGGGAGGCCCAACACTCGAAAGGCATTCAGCCACTTTGCCTCCGTGAGGTCCTACTCTCGAAAGGAACTCAGCCACTTTGCCTCCTTGAAGCCCAATGCTTGAATTGTACTCTTTACATGCCACTGGCATGGGTGCCAGTTACATGACACCAACATTAGCCATGACTATGATTTCACTTGCCTTTACAAGTTTTCTCGAATACAGCATATCGCCAAAGGTCTCAGTCACTAGTCATTGCCTTTGTGAGGTTTGAAGTTCAAAGATCATGCTTCACCACTCTGTCTCATGTCTTCCTGGGTCTACCTCTACTATAGGTTCCTTACACCAGTGCTACTCAAAGTGGTGGTCTGCAGAGCCATCAGCTGCTGGTATGCGGTGAGTTTCCAGAAAAGAAACATTATAAAATGCTTATGTAATATTGTATTACTTGTTTACAAAATAAAGATAAGATAAAAAAATTGTCAACTTTTATTATATTCATTATATATATTGTTTCCAGTATAAATTAATATTACTAAGAAATATTACCAGTCCCTGGCACACTGGAATAAAAAACTGCCGGAATGCTACATCAGTTAGTTTGAGAAGCATTGCCCTACACAGTTTGAGATTGGCACTTCTTTACATAGCTGTCCTCGTCCATATGCATATATGTATATATAGTCACAGAAGTCTAAAGCAGGCTTCTGCCTGGATGGCACCTGTCAAACTGTCCCACCCATGCCAGCACAGAAGGCAGACATCAAACGATGATGATATATATATATATATATTGTGTTGTTAATCTAGAGAGATCCTCTCACAATATATATATATATATGAGATCTATATATGATATATATATATGTGAGATCCTCTCACAATATATATATATATATATTGTGTTGTTAATCTAGAGAGATCCTCTCACATAGGCACTTGGTGCATAAAAGTACAGAAATAGGTCACAGCAGACAAGAATCCATATGTCATGGCTACCGGAATTCCCATATCATGTGATTTCATTCTACTGGAAAACATCAGTGGTAAGCGTCCAATCATCATTTGCCTGTCAAATCTTGCTGCTACAATATATAGTATATCAGCATCTTTTCAGACACTGATGTTGCAAATATCCAATGGGTTTATTAAAAATTAATTATTAGCAACAGAAGCAATATTAATACCAAAAGTTAATCTTTATATCCAACTTAACATGAGTGTCTTGTTAGAACATCGAATACTGTGTTATTAGCCAGGAGAGATCCACTCATATAGATGCTTGGTGCATCATCTGCTACGATCTATGTGTGTGCTTTTATGCACCAAGCACTTATGTAAGTCCTTGACTTTAAGGGTATCACAGCTAAGTTCCAGGCTTTGAGGATATCATGAAAATCATAGTTAACTGATCGTCATGTATTTTGTTTTACCCAAAGCCAGGAACTTTTCAGTAACCCCACATATATATGCATGTATATATATATATATATATATATATATATATATATATATAATATAAATAAATAAAATATAAATATATGCATATATACATACATATATGTACATACCTACATATATTATTATTACCTCCATACTTCAAGGGTATGCCCTGACACTTGTCACCATCTATGTCACTCTTCTTTTATTTGACCATCCCACTTATATTCTGATCCCCATCCCTTGTGAGTATGCCTAGCACTCTACCACCATCTCTCTCCTTCTCTCTTGCACTCTCTCTCCTGTTCTCTTGCACTCTCTCTCCTGCTCTCTTGCACTCTCTCTCCTTCTCATGCTCTTCCATCAGGCCGGGTAACCACGTATCTCTTTTACAGCAGCACACCTGTTTCTGTCCTCATTCCTGATCACTCTCTCCCTCTCTCTCTCTAGCTAGGTAACCTTGTACCTCCTCTACAGCAAGATACCTGTTTCTGTCTTTCTGTCTCACTAAAACCTTTTATCATCTGACACAAGATTACCGCCTCCAATGCCCCCTCCCCTCTCAAAGGATCTTTATCTTGCAAGTTACTTGGTAACCCTGCCAGTGCTGATGTCACGTAAAAAGCATCCAGTCCACACTGTAAAGTGGTTGGCTTGAAAATTGGTAATCTGATGGAGCAAGGTCTGGTCTGTAGGCTGGATGAGGTAGCACCTCCAGCATTTCAAGTTCCTCAAGTTTGCCTTTGGTCACATTGTCATGCTGTAGGAATGTGCTTCTTTGATTGGCCAGTGCTAGGTCGCAGGCTTTCAAAGCATCATATACTCACTACAGTTGTTGAGCCTAGAGGTTAGCATTCACATCATGACCATTTGGGACAAGCTCAAGTGCAACACCCCCTTAAAATTCCGTTCAAACTTGTATGACAATAGGTTCTGAAACCTGGCCAGATGAAGCCACTGGTTTCTCTTATCAGGATTATGAAAATAGATCCAATTTTCATCCCCAGTTACAATTTGATGCTAAAAATGGGCATCTTGATGATTTGCCAGCAGTTATTTGCAAATGTTCATGTGTCATTGAACCTGGTTGCTGGTCAGTTCATGAGGAACTTCTTGACAGCTTGACAGCATTTGGTCACAAGGCCGAGCTTATGGAGGTGTTGATTGATGGTGCTTTATGAAGGACCAAGTTCTACTGACTATTCACAAGTGCCTGTGCCTAACTGTTGTTCAGCTGTTTCAAGCAAGGCCTCATCTTCCACAGCAGGTCTCCCTGACCTTGGTTTGTCTTCAAAGCAGATGTCACCTTCCTTGAAATGTCGGAAACAGTTTGGTTCTACAAGTTCTTTGACAGTTCCTGGACCTTCCACATCATTAGTTTTTTTTGCTGCCACCCTTTTTTCTGTAACTAGCATAAAATGGCCCTAATTGCAATTTTTTCACTGCTCATTATCAAAGCTGTAGAAAAAAGAATAAATTATTCATGTTTATACTTTATATATGAAAATAAAGAATAAACAATTCAGCAATGATTGGACAATAAATTGTATCAAATCACTGATGTAACATGGAGATACAAGTTGCTAAAAAACATCAGTGAAAATCCCCCAAAACTTTGATACAGCCTGGTGTGTGTGTGTGTGTGTGTGTGTTCTATCTACTGTAAGTAATTGGTACTTCTTTATGCAGTTACCCTCATCATATGCCCATATCAGTGCAGCCTTCTCTCCTGCATATTTTTCTCAACACGTTTGTAGTGTTCATGTACACTGAATGTGCACATCTGGTTGAGCATGTTTACTCCATTTCTTTCTAGTCTTTGCAAGTCCTCTGCATTTGAGGCTTGTCTCTCACAACCATGCAGCGTTACAGTTTGTACACAAGAACTATACAGTGTTCTTTCATTCTGCGAGAGAAACCTTTTGTTACCACTAGAAGTAATAGTTTCCAGAATTTTCTGCAGCATGTTTTTATTCTAGTAATTTTACTGTATGAACATCCTCTTCTGCTAGTAAGGTCACCTAGGTAATAGAAACTGTGTACTACTGCTTGGGCATTTCAGAAAATCTATTTCCTATATATCCATTAAGGGCTGAAGCCTGAACAGTAAAATGTTCACTCACTGAGGGCATCCAGTCCCACTTAATATCATCATCGTTGTTTAACGTCCGCTTTCCATGCTAGCATGGGTTGGACGATTTGATTGAGGACTGGTGAAACCAGATGGCTACACCAGGCTCCAATCTGATTTGGCAGAGTTTCTACAGCTGGATGCCCTTCCTAACGCCAAGCATTCAGAGAGTGTAGTGGGTGCTTTTATGTGCCACTGGCACGAAGGCCAGTCAGGCGGTACTGGCAACGGCCACGCTCAAAATGGTGTATTTTACGTGCCACCTGCACAAGAGCCAGTCCAGGAGCACTGGCAACGATCTCTCTCAAAAGTCCTTACACATGCTGCGGGCACATACAGTTATTTTTACTTTGATTAACGTCTACTTTTTCAGGATGGCATGAGTTTGGATGGAGAGCTATTTGAAGTAAAAGTCTATGGCCAAATGCTCTTCCTTTCACCAGTGCTTGTTTCTTTCAAGTAAGGGATTTCTGTATTTGGCAGGTCTTGAGTTGTGCACAGGTATCACAACTGCAATTTCCATGTGATTTTTATTTTGATGTTGATGTACTTGACTCAAGGTCTCCTCAAGTACAGCAGGTCGCCCTATGATCCAAGGTACTTGAATGGGCTGGGGCTGGTTATGTCAAGCTGGTGTAGGATACGCCGTGAACTCACTTTATTTGCCTGGTCTTCTCAGTCACAGCTTACCTCCAGAGGTCTCGGTCTTTTGTCATTGCCTCTGTGAGGCCCAACATTTGAAGGTCATGCTTGACCACCTCATCCCTTATCTTCCTGAGTCTACCTCTACCCCGGATTCCTTCAACTGTTTGGAAGTGGCACTTCTTCATACATCTCTCCTCATCCATCCGTAGGACATGACCATACCAGTGCAAACGTCTCTCTTGCACACCACATCAGATGCTTCTTATGTCCAACATTTCTCTCAGGGCGCTTACACTCTGTTGTGTGTGCAGACTGACATTACACATCCAGCGGATCATGCTAGCTTCATTTTTTTCGAGCCTACGCATGTCCTCCACAGTCATGGCCCATGTTTCACTGCCGTGAAGCATGGCAGTTCGCACACATGCATCGTACAAACTACCTTTCACTCTGACCGAGAGACCCTTTGTCACCAGTAGGAGTAGAAACTTTCTAAACTTTGCCCAGGCATATCCCAACCACATGGTTCCAGATTCAGTCCCACTGTGTGGCATCTTGGGCAAGTGTCTTCTACTGTAGCCTCAGGCTGATTAAAGCCTTGTGAGTGGATTTGGTAGACGGAAATTGAAAGAAGCTCATCATACACACACACACACACACACACACACACACACACATATATATTTGTGTGTGTGTTTGTTTCCCCGCCATCACTTGACAATTGATGTTGGTGTGTTTATGTCTCCAAAACTTAGTGATTTGGGAAAAGAGACTGATGGAATAAGTACTAAGCTTGCAAAGAATAAGTCCTGGGGTCAGTTTGTTTAACTAAAGGTGGTGCTCCAGCATGGCTGCAGTCAAATGACTGAAACAAGTAAAAAGACAAGCAAAAAAAAAATGAATATACATATATAAAGTAAAACAAACTGAGTTTGTTTAGAGAGTGTTTAGTTACATCATCTTACATGTATTCCATTAACAATGAATAAATATTTGTAATATAAGGAAAATCTTATAAGCTATTTGCATTGTCGATTCTTTAGAGATTTTGTAACTCTCATTAGTAAGTTTTGAGATTTATACTGAACTGTCACCAACATTGTTGTCTTGACTACAATAGCGACTGTCAGTAGCAAAAAGAAGTTGTGAGGGGGAGATAAAATGCAGACATATATATAAATCTATACATGTGCATACACACACATGTACAAGCATGCACATATGCTCACACACACATATAAGGCTGATCTGAGGAGGAGATGACAAATAACTGATATGATTGTGACTTCACTGTGCTCAAGAAGATCCATTTGTGATGGCAAATGTGAGCCCTAAAAGGTTTATGTTCATGTCTATACAGTCACTGAGTCCTACTCCTGCACCCTGTCTGTCCTTGTCAAGCCTTTCCCATGTTCCATCTTCCTAATGTCCATATGCCTATCTCTTTCTTATTACAGCATTATCCATTTGCTGTAATCATATGAACAGAACTACACATATTTCACCCCCTTTTGTATTATGAGTTCCCCTTCTCTCTGGAGTCACTTTCTTTTAACATTCCTCATTCTCAATATCCGCCCCTCCCACTTTACTTTCCATTGATCATTCCTTTCTATGACATCAGTTATTGTGCCTTTTATTGCTTGTTATGACTGCAAAACATCACCTTTAACACCCTCTCATATCTGCTATTATTCTCAACGTCATATCTGACATCAATGCACCTCCCCACCTTTGTCCTCCACTCACTATATCCATCCCTACATAAATCTGACCTCCATCTCTGTCACTGTATGTCTCAGTCTCTCACCCACACTTCCCCAATCTACATATCATTTCTCTATTTCTCATCTACCTACAGCCCTCCACTATTTCTGTACTTCCACTTACCACTTCCTCCCTTCTGAGCCACTCTTATTTCTTTCACTTCCCTCTAGCCCAAACTGATAGTTTCCACTGGCCATGCCTCCACTCTTATTTACCATTTACTACTTTCACCTCTACACTCATCTCTAACCATCTGCTTCTCTTCTCTCACATCTTACAAATTCTCCACCTGCCCTTTTGATCTTCAGTCCGTATTCTCTATTATACTCCCCTGCATTAAGAGTATACTTTGACATCTTTTCACCACTGTTTTTACCTTCCTTCCAGTTCGTCCTACACACCTTTATATAATGCAGGGTAACCTTGTATCTCCTCTATAGCAAGTCACCTTGCCATAACAGCTAGCATAAAACCATCTCTGCTACATCTCTACTCAGTTAAGGAGATTTTTCCTTTTTTTATGCCTTGCAAGTTAACTGCTGATAAGTTACATTGGGAAATATTAGCTTACTTGGAAACAGGTGCAAGTTGGTGACAGGAAAGGCATCTGGGCATAGAAATTCTACTGTGATAAACTTTGACCCATCCATGCAAGCATGGAAAAGTGGTTGATGATGATGACTTATAAAACATATATATTGTAATTTTTTATATATATATATATATATACATATATCATCATGATCATGATCATTGTTTAATGTCTGCCTTCCATGTTGGCAATCGGTTGGATGGTTTGACAGGAGCCAGCCAGGCAAAAGCCTGCACCAGACTTGTGTGTCTGTTTTGACAGGGCTTTTACAACTAGATGCCCTCCCTCACATCAATCACCCAGAAGAGTGGACTGAGTGCTATATATATATATATATATATATATATATATATCTAAACGTGTGTGGTGTGTATGTGTGTATGTACACCTGTATGCATATACATAATTAAACATATATGTATTAATATATATAGATATTTATATGTATGTGTGTATATATATATATATATATATATATATATATATGTATTACACAAGCACATATGTCTATGTGGGTGCATTTATATAGATATGTGTGTGTGTATGTATGTGTGTTTAGGATTACTTCAGTGAAGAACCAGTAGTTTCCATTGCTGCCTGTTGCTATTCCACTTACTCAACAACAAATAATTCCTTTGAGAAAAGTATGGAGATCACAACTTCCTTCTCGCATCCTCCAGAATTCAAAGTACTGCATCTGTCGCAGAAATCAATATCGTAAAATGTCCAAAACACGTACTGGTGTTTGCTTTTTTTTATTTTATTTTACCTACCGACAACTGTGGAAGTCATATTTCTCGTCCGCCTTGTCTTCTTGTCTGTCTTTCACATTCAGCCATTCTCTCAAGTCAGCTTTACACTTTCCATGTTACTTTGAATGATGACTTTCAAGAAAGTCATCGCAAAGTCTGAGGAATCTCTCATTTCTCTCTTCTTTCACTTTCTACAGGATTTGTTTAGAAATAGCAAAACACCAACGTGCAGCGGCCACACATGTATGCACACGCGTGCATGCACACGCACACACATACACGCACACAGCTAGTACGCAAACACACCAACACCTACGCAAAAGAAAACATACATGTGCACATAAATACACACTTGAACAAACTCTTTCTCTCTTTCTCTCATACACACACTGAGACACATGTGTACACATGTGTACACACATGTACATACACCCACACACCTCACAAAATGTCCATTTTTTGTCAGTTCCAGTGTTACAGGCCTTTCACAGATAGTGTTGTTCATTTGAAGATAGAATATTACATATTTCGTTGTAATTCTCATTCACAGAAAAGTTAGTCGGTTTACAGAAAGCATTTCCGTTGTTTTCAATGGAAATGTCACAAGAATGGTAGTAGGTTGGTCTGGAATTACATCATAGAATCAAATCCCCCCTCCGTTCTCCCCCCATCCCCTCATCAGCACTGGAAAGAAACGGATTTATTCACTTACAGAGGAACAAATTTTCTTATGTTTATTTGTGGTAAATGTTTTTAAAACATGTTCATTTATCTCTTTATATATTTATTTACTTATCTGTATCTCTCTCTCTCTCTCTCTCTCTCTCTATCTCTCTTTCTCTCTATCTATCTATCTATCTATCTATCTATCTATCTATCTATCTATCTATCTATCTATCTGTGAGTCTCTGTTTGTCTGTCTGTTTCTCTGCCTATCTATCTGTCTGTCTCTTTATCTATCTACCTACCTGTCTATACCTATCTACTTCTATCCATCTATCTATCTCTATCCATCTATCTATCTCTATCCATCTATCTATCTACCTATCTACCTCTAACTATACCTATCTACCTCTGTCTATACCTATCTATCTATCTCTAGCCATCTATCTACCTATCTACCTCTGTCTGTACCTATCTGTCTATCTCTATCTATCTATCTATCTATCTATCTATCTATCTATCTATCTATCTCTAACTATCTGTCTGTCTATCTGTCTACCTACCTGTCTGCCTGTTTTTATGTACCTAGTTATCTGTCTATTTCTTTATCCATCTATTTATTTCGCTGTTCATCCAAGTATTTTCTTGTTTATCCACTATCTATATGCCTATCTATCTATATGCCTATCTATCTATATGCCTATCATTCTATCTAAGAAATGTATATGCCTATCATTCTATCTAACTATGTCTGTCCATCCGTATATATGTATGTGCTTATGCATAAATGTATGTGCTTATATATAATTTCATGTGGGTAATATATATATATATATATATATATATATATATATATATATATATATATATATACACATATATATTATATGTATGTATTTATCTCTGTCAATATAAAAATTTTAATGTGATTATATCTTTAAATTCAAACATACATTACGTTTATGCTAAATTATTCTTTTCTGATATAATCTTTTTCTCTTCTTTCTCCTCCTCCTACTTATCATCATCATCATCATCATCATCATCACCAAAACCACCACCACCACCGCCACAGAGGGGAAGCATGTTGTCAGAAACAGTGAAGTGACAGGCTAAAATGTCTTGTATTTATTTTGACTCAGCATTCCTTTCCATTTCATTCACTATGTGTCATTGATATAAATACCAGTAATACTCTATAGTTTGGTCTGTTGCAAAATTACAAAATTATGGCCTTGTTTGGCAAGTCTAAAATAGCCTTTGTTGTCGATGGCTGCTGGTGATGAGGAACATATATATATATATATA
>NC_068981.1:134160853-134173170 GCF_001194135.2 Octopus bimaculoides
GTGGTCACTGCTGCAATGCTTTTGATTGTAGTTTTCTTGATCAGGGTTGATATAGGGCTGAACACCCATAACAGTTTATGTATTTTACTTGCCAGAATTTGTGTAATGATAGAAGTGAGTTTTAAGAATTAGGGTTGCACTAAGGCCCATGAAAATTAGATTGGGAAGGCTATAGGGCTAGGTGCTGTAAACTCCTGTCCTCATGAAGTGAAAAGTTGAGAAATGCCACTCCATACATGCCTACCACTGATACCATCATTGATTGTGTGTGTAGGATGTATACTGTATGTATGATTATCTTTTATCTTTTACTTGTTTCAGTCATTAGACTGCGGCTATGCTGGGGCACTGCCTTCAAGAATTTATAGTTGAATGCATCAACCCCAGTACTTTTATTTTTTTAAGCCTGATACTTATTCTATCGATCTCATAAGCACACCAACACTGATTGTCAAGCAGTGGAGATGGGGTACAAACACAGATATATATCCATAGATATATATACTTATGTATATATGATGGACTTCTTTCAGTTGTCTACCAAATCCATTCAGAAGGCTTTGGTTAGCCCAAAGGTATAGTAGAAGACACTTGCCCAAGGAGCCATGCAGTGGGACTGAACCTGAAACCATGTGGTTGGGAAGCAGGCTTCTTACCACACAGCCACACCTGCGCCTATATGTTAGTTTATCTTTTACTTGTTTCAGTCATCAAGGGGCATCACCTTGAAGAATTTTTAGTCAAATGAATCAATCCCCAGTGCTTATTTTTTTAAAACCTGGTACTTACTTATTTTATTGGTCCCTTTTGCTGAACCGTTAAGTTATGGAGGACATAAACACACTGACACTGATTGTCATGCAGTGATGGGGGACAAACACACAGACACAAAGACACACACACACACATGATGGGCTTCTTTCAGTTTCTTATTTCTTTACTGCCCACAACGGGCTACACACAGAGGGGACAGAAACGGATTAAGTCGATCATATCGACTCCAGTGCGTAACTGGTACTTATTTAATTGACCCCGAAAGATGAAAGGCAAAGTCGACCTCGGCGGAATTTGAACTCGGAATGTAACGGCAGACGAAATACCGATAAGCATTTCGCCCAGCATGCTAACGTTTCTGCCAGCTCGCCGCCAGCTCAGCTTCTTTCAGTTTCTGTCTACCAAATCCATTCACAAGGATTTGGTCAGATTTAAGCTATAGAAGAAGACACTTGCCTAGGGTGTCATGCAGTGGCACTGAACCTAGAACCATGTGGTTGAGTGATCCCATTACTCATTTATTTTTTAATCCTGGTACTTATTCTGTTGGACAGTTTTGCTAAATTGCTAAGTTGCTGGGACATAAACAAACCATCACTGATTGTTCACAAAGAGTCTAGTTTAACTGACTGTCCTTAAAGTACTTCAGTTAATTGACTGTCCATAAAGCATCTAGTTTCACTGACCATTCATAAAGCTAAGGAGTTAGTTATTATTATCAACAGTTACTGAGTAGAATAATTTTTTTTTTATTGAAACTTATTTGGATATTAAATAGTGGTCAGCCCTGTTCAACAGGTTTGTTATATGCTGATTGAACCAGAGGTTATACAAAAAGATGAAATCAGTTACACAAAAATTTGAATGCTTTAGAAATACATTTATTCATATACATTCTCTCTCTCTCTCTCTTACATACATACTCACACACAGGTACATAACCACACACTTTCTTTCAGGTATTAGATCGACCCCAGTACACAACTGGTACTTAATTTATTGATCCCGAAAGGATGAAAGGCAGAATTTGAACTCAGAACATAGCAACGGGAAAGTACCACTAAGCATTTTGCCCGGCGTGCAAACGATTCTGCCTGCTTGCTATTTTATTAATGGATGTAATAATAATGTGAAATGCATTAAAGTATTATCCAGAGAGATAGAGAGAAAAATTCCTGTTAGTTGATATTTGTTAACTTTGCAGATTACTAACATCAGTTATGGAAAGGAAAAATACAGCTGCCTTGCTTGTAAAATTTGAGATTACCTTTAAAAAAACCCATTAAGTGAAACCGCTGAACCGGTTTAAATTTCTTATTAAAGCCAACTCATTTCATTTATACCATTAACTTCTTCAGAAAAGGCATGTATGCCACAGTGTCTTGGATAGGGTAGAAGCAGGGCTGGATTAAGACCCACAGTAGCCCTAAGCACTTAAAAGTTTTTGGTGCCCCCAGACTATAATAAACCAGAAAATAAATTTTTCTGATCATATAAACAACTTCGAGTATTATTTAAGCAAGTTTAAAGTGATTTCTTATGTGCTATGAACCATTTACTCTTTTTGTGGTGTTTCACTTCTCTTGATGCCTTAAGCATGTGCTTATTTTGTTTAATGGTTAATCCAGCACTGGGTAGAAGAGTAATGAAGTGAATATCAATAATATATCCCTGTAAACTCCTGTGCTTTAAGCACCTGGTTTGACCAACTGTCCATAAACCATCTCGTTTGACCAACTGCCCATAAACCGTCTCATGTGACCAGCTGTCCATAAACCATCTCGTTTGACCAATTGTCCATAAACCATCTGGCTTGACCAACTGTCCTTAAAGCATTTGGTTTAATTGACTATCCATGAAGTATCTAGTTTAACTGATTGTCCACAAGGACATTTTATCTCCTTCCCTTATCCTTCTCTGTCCCTACAAAAGTTTGTCTTATGTGTAGTAAAAAGGAATTGCTATGAGTTTGATAGAGTTGACACAGGTGAAGAGCCTATGGTAGTGGAGAGACAGAACTGAAATTGTTGGTCTTCTAAAAGCATTCTTTTATCTAGTTATACCTTTCAATGCTGTGAGTTGAAATCTCTCCAATGTAGACTTTACCTTTTATTTTTTTTTGGAAGTTGGTAATATATGTACCAGTAACATATTGGGATTCATTTAATTAACTCTACAGTTATGTGACTCTGTGCCAAAGTTAAAATTCACAGTTGTTATTATTATTATTAATATTATTATTATTATTATTATTGCCTAGATCAATTTAAATAGCGTAAAATGTGTCATAATGCATTGCATCTAAACAATATGAGTTGAAGAAATAACGATACAGGAATTAAATCCTGCAATCAACAGATCCATTTGTCCAATCCTAGGCAAAATCAAAATTGTCTGTGTCTCCATTGGGACTTATGGCAAAATGCATAACTAGGCTCAAATTACATTCATGCATCCATCACAAATAGGTGCAGTTTCTTTTATTTTTAATCTATTTTTTAAAATCTTTTCTTTCAAACATTTATACATCGGAATATTGAAACCAACAGGAGTTACCACCACCATCATCATCACCACCACCACCATCATCATCACCACCACCACCACCACCATCAACATCATCACCATCATCATCATCATCATCATCATTACATAGCGCAATGGATTGGTTGAATCACTGTTGCAGTATTTGTTTTGGCTCTTTATGTTTTTGAGTACTGGAGTTGATGTACTTCTCTCAAATAATGTTGACCTTTTGCCTAAATTAGAAGCAATTATTACAACTCAGTCTTATGTCAGCTCTGATTGACTAAATCAAAGTCTTTCCAATTAGGATCTCTCCATCTTGTATCGAGAATGTGTATCTAGGACTTTATTAGTCAATTACGTCCTTACTTTTTGTTAGACAGTAGGGTAAGATTTGAGGCATATTTATTTAACTGCTATGTTTAGCAGGTTGATAAATGGTGTAGAGGCTTCCTTTGTATTGATTAATGTGGGTTTACTGCTTCCCCTCTGTGGTTATCACCTTTTCATCATTAATTTTATGTTTATTTTCACACGGAGACATGGCTTCAGTATGCTCATAATATAGCAGCTCCACATTATGTCTCAGACCCTGCACCATCTCTTATGTAAGGTCTAGTTTTCTCAGATTTGCATTCACCACTTCTTGCAGGTCTTCCCTGGCTTGTGTCTACTGTACAACTTATGCTCAGCTCTGTTGATGCATTGCATGGGGTTTCCAGTAAACATCATGATATTTCAGTTTTACATTGTCTTACAAATATGGGGTGGAGGCGCAATGGCCCAGTGGTTGGGGCAGCGGACTCGCGGTCATAGGATCGCGGTTTCGATTCCCAGACCGGGCGTTGTGAGTGTTTATTGAGCGAAAACACCTAAAGTTCCACGAGGCTCCGGCAGGGGATGGTGGCGAACCCTGCTATACTCTTTCACCACAACTTTCTCTCACTCTTACTTCATGTTTCTGTTGTGCCTGTAAATCAAAGGGTCACCCTTGTCACACTGTGTCACGCTGAATATCCCCGAGAACTACGTTAAGGGTACACGTGTTTGTGGAGTGCTCAGCCACTTGCACGTTAATTTCACGAGCAGGCTGTTCCGTTGATTGGATCAACTGGAACCCTCAATGTCGTAAACGACGGAGTGCCAACAACAACAACAAATATGGGGTAAAGAAACAACCACAAGCCAACAAGAGCCTTTGTGTAGTTCCTGAACCTGTTAGAAATAGAAACCAGAGTTCTTGAAATTACACCCTACCATTTTAAGAAGGGAAGAACACACTGGATAATGTAGTCCTAGATAGGCAATGCCTGAGAGAATGATAGTGGTGGAGTGGGGTAAATTAAAAAAAGTTCTTGATCTGGAGGAAGGGGTTATGTCATGGCCTTTATAGCACCACCCCACAAGACCAATAAGCCTAGACAACTGTAATAAAAAAACTATACTAGGATGAAATTTCAGACAGATGATATCATGAAGGGCTGGGTAAAGTGGTTCATGTGGGGACTGGAGAGGTGCATACAATACAGGTAATAAGAACAGTGAGTTGGGGGCAGAGGTAAAGCAAGGGAAAGACCAGGAGAGAGTCACCTCCAAGTACAAGTGTGATGGGGTGCAAAATTTCCTTTTATTTATTGTACTGTTAATTTAGATGGAGGTTAGGTGTGGTACTAAAATTATCTTTGTCCCCTGTTGCTGAGAACCTTTGTTACACCACTGGTTGGAAGCGCCTATATGGAAGTGGCACTTGGTTACAAAACTAAGATTACCCGAAGCCTTTTAGTAGTAGTAGAAAAGACTGAGAGAGGAGATAGAAAATTGGAATGTGTTGGTGTACCACTTCATGCCAGTTAGTCAAGCTGCCTTTCTTTATGTGCAGCCTAGATTGTCTACATTATAGCTGGAACATCTTTGATTAGATGTAGGTCTACTCACTCAGAGTTGACCTGGGGCTAAAGAACAACAACAACAAATCAGCAAATTGAAGGCTTAATTATAATTTGTTTCAACAGCTCCACAATTGTATATTATATTTGCATATAATTTAGTTATAAACAATATTGAATTCAGGCTTTCTTTTTTCTTTAGAGTCTAGTTTTTATCTGCAAGAACTCATATTTATTTATAAGTGCTCAAAAAGGCCATGATAATGTTTTATTTATATTTAATTATAATGGTATTTTTTAAAGACTAATTATATCTCTACCACTATATCTATAATTCATGGTGTATTGTTTCATTTCTTTCGAGACATATCTGATGGCAACACTTCAAACAATACAACTGAAGATTAACATTGATAAACACATCTTTATCTTTTCTGTTATAATCTGATATAACTTCTCAGGGTAAGCTAATGAGAAATATAAAAAAAAAAAAATGAACTAGATATATGTTTTGTGGTAAACCCTTTAAATATTTTAATTATTTTTTTTTTAGTATGAGTGATTCAAGAAGATTGGTTGAGGAGTTTTATATGTTTATGTGAAATATTGAACAATATATTTCCTCATAACCAGACATGTTTTTTATGGAAGACTGGAAATAAACATCTCTTGCATGACAGTGATGGTCATTTACAACAAACACATAATGTCTGGACCAGGGTACACACTCACACACACACACACACACACACATGCATGCGTACGCACACATGCAATGGGCTGCATTCAGTTTCCATCTCCCAAATTCACTCACAAAGCTTTGGTCAACCTGGGGACTATAGTAGAAGAGAGTTGTCCTAGGTCCTAGATAATGGGACTGAACCTTGGACCACATGGTTGGGAAGCAAGCTTCTTGACCACTCAAACATAACTGCACACACACCAGATACACACACATACACACACACACACATTATGTGTATGTATTTGAGTGACTTCTTATTTCTTTCATCTTCTTGTGTGTCCATTGGTTATAACAATGGCTTTGCTGACTGTGCCATTTAGCTCACAGTCCACCATCAAAACATGTCCAGGTTTCTTGACAAGTTGCACAATCTTTGTAAACAAAATATTCATTCATATGAAGGTATTTTCAGTTCTCTGTATGCATAAACATGTCCAGGTTTATTTTTTTGTTCGATAGACTGTGGCTGGCATCAAGGAAGGGTGTCTGGTTGTTGAAAATTCTGCTGTTTGACCCATGCAAGCATGGAAAAGTGGGTGTTATAATGATTATGGTAATAATGATGATGATGATGATGATAATGAAAGTAATTTTAACATACAATTTGAGCATTGAGCCTCACTTTGGGCCTCATGGAGGCACAGTCACTGAGTTCCTTTTGAGTGTTAGGCCTTGCAGATGCAATGACCAAAACCTTTGGCATTATGTTGTGCTTGAGAAGAAGACTCGTCAAGCCGAGTGAAATTGCAGTCGTGGCAGATACTGGTGTCACATAAATTGGTACCCATGCTGGTGGCACATAAAAGCACCCTGGTGTCATGCAAATGTCATGTAAAAACACCCATTGCACTCTTGGAGTAGTTGGCATTAGGAAGGATATCCAACTGTAGCAAACCATGCCAAATTACACTGGAGTCTGGTGCAGCTTTCCAGCATGCCAGCTCGGTCAAACTGTCCAACCCATACCAGCATGGACAACAGACGTTAAATGATGATGATTCAATCTGAAAAAAAAAAAAAGAAGAAAAATCTGGTTAGTTTCAATGTCATATTGCATGGTAGGTTTTTGCTATGGTGAAGCATAAATTTTAGATATGAGGTCTGATCAACAAGCATCGAGACTGATGCTATAAAAAGATGACTACTACTCATATCGATTCAGGATTCAATTTCTTTTGAGTTAGACCCCTTCTGAAGCCACAGACTTTATCTAGCATTGTTTCCATTGATGGAAGCATTTCTGGAAGTCCTTTTTTGAGATAGCAAGTAGCTGTCTTGTTACATTCTTTTGGATTTCGTTAATATCTTGAAATCTTGTTGGAAATCTTCCACTGCAAAGTCTGAGCTTTGGTTTTGGAGTCATAGCCCGAGACCCATGATTTGTCACCTGTTATGACTTTTCAAAAAGCATTTTTGTTTTCTTTGACACAATCAAGGAGATTCTGTGCAGCTGAAACCCATACGTTTTGAGACAACCACACTCTACACACTTTACTTCCAAGCACTGCTATAAACAACAGAAGTGAGTGAGGATGTTATAACTTAGTGTGCATGCACGACAGAGCGCAAAGTCAATCTGTGCCAAGCAGCTTCACTCTGTGTACTTTAGCTCCATTACCATAGCAACAGACCCAGTAGTTTTTGATGAGATCTTGTGATCAGATCTTGTGTGGAAAGGAAAATGGATAGTAAAGTCCTGTTTATTTTCAAAATTACAAATTGTTGACTTCCCAAAATATAATTATGAACTGGGTACATATATCCCTTTATAGGATACTTTAAAATACTTTTTTCAAACATCTATAATCGACCATTTATAGCTGGTTTTAATATACTAGCTTCCCTAGATTTTGCTTCTTTATTTTATTGTTTTTTGTCATTTAAAAAAAAACTTAGCAACTACTGTTAATTCAGTCATCTGTGAAATTAAAATGTACTACTGTGACTGTTTCTTTTTCTCTTTCCTCTAAATGAGAAAAAATGTATATGGGGAATTGGGAAATGTTATGATGATGATGGTAGTGTAGCAATGGCCGTGGTAGTTGTGATGTGTGTGTCTGTTTAACATGCAATGTTTTCATTTTCATAACATGTACTCTGGTGAAATAGGAAATCATGTGACTGATTTTAATCTCTTTGGAACATTTTTTACCACATAGCTCAACAAATAATACATAAATAAATACACTGTTACTGATAGGTAAAAACCAACAAAAGAAATTAAAAATAAAAAAAAATCAAGATTTAACAGCAAACAATTAATTGAGAACAACGCTTTAAATTAGCCTATCTTAAATTAGTCTTAAGTTAAAGAAGTAAACAAGTATTTATGTACATCTTCAAAGTCTGCAAATACTTCAGATGTTTACAATTTCTGTAGTGAATGAAAAAAAAATAATAAAAAATAATTAAAATCAAAAGTGAGCCTCTTTATGGCTAATTAGACTGAACTATTGATATTTAAATGTTCTGTACTGGTGGTAGGACTACAGTCCTTTGTCTTATGATTGGCAGATCTACATCCTAATGACTCATCTAATTAAGAGTCTTAATTTTATAGTTTGTCAAGTAGAATAAATAAGCCTTGCCACAGAATTCAAACTGATTGTTATAAAGTTTGAGGTTATTGTTTACAAGTTTCTTCATGTTCTTGCTTCGGATGCTAAATATATAGAAAGTTTTGGTGATTCTTTCTGAAAACATTTATCAACTCATGTAGCTTTATTTCATGGCAACTCAGTCTTTTTGTCTTTCCAATTTTATTTTTTAGAACACATTAATTTTATAGGAAAAAAATTGTGAGTTGGTATTCAGGAATAGTTTAACTGAAATAAAGATAAAACAATTGATTTTACTCTTTTTCTAATGAGAACAGTAACATATTAGTTAGAAAGCTTTATTTAATCTTTTATAATTATAAATTTTTCAGCTAATCAAAAGCTGTTGTTAAATGAACTGTTAAATGTATCAAAAGAACAAAAGAAATATATGAAAATAATTACTAAAGAGGAAATCTTGATAAAAATGAAATAGCTTTATTTTACTCTAGATTTAATTAACCTCCAATTAAGATCTTGAAAGCTATGCTGAATGCTGTGTGTGCTCTCTGCCACTAGGTCAATTACTTCATATTTTAAAGAACACCAAACTAATGATGTCTTCTATGTTATTTCATTTTTGCTTAATTTTTATCAAAAGTCTTTTAAATTTTTTAATGGTTTTTTTTTTCATGTTTTAGTTCCTTTTATTTACACTAGGAATTTTGAAATATCTGCACACTATGAAATGTCTGACTTGAAACATTTTATTTATTTTATTGGGGCTTGTTAATTTATCTTTTATCTAAAATAATTTCCAACATTGTTTTCATTGTGTCACAATCATTTTGTGTAGAAAGACATCTCACAGAGAGCAGTGTCTTTTGCGTTATTTTTTCCCCCACAGTATGTGATGGCTTGCTAAGATCATGCACATCACTCTACTATTTTGGACTAAATTTTAAAAAAAAGAGTAAACAAGATTAGCAATTGCATGGTTACAAGTTCTAACTTTTCTATTAGCTATTTGTGCTCTTTTCCTCTTCCCTGTATTAATCTGTTTCATGAACAACATTGCTGAACAGCATAAGAATTTCCTAGCCAAACTACCATATTTGATGGCATTAATGATCCATCATTTCAGCAGCACATATCCAGGGGAAAAAGTTTTTACTGAATTAAACATATGATATAAGTCTAACTTCATACAGAGGATTAGGTTGATTGTTTTGTGGCTCTGTTATAATAAAAGTGAAATTCTGTCTGTCTGAGATCTCTGTTTCTCAGTCTACATTTGCTCTACGTAGACATATTTATTTCTTTATTGCTTACAGGGGGCTAAACATAGAGGGAACAAACAAGTACAAACAATGGGATTAAGTTTATTACGTCGACCCTAGTGCCTAACTGGTACTTAGTTAATTGACCCCGAAAGGATAAAAGGCATAGTCAGCCTTGATAGAATTTGAACTCAGAACGTAACAGCAGATGAAATACTGCTAAGCATTTCACCTGGCATGCTAACATTTCTGCCAGCTCACCGACTTCCAGCTCTACATAGACATATTATACCTTTTTAGAATCAGGATGATCCTGGGATTCAAAATCTGCTCATCATTTGATTCTTGAACATCCAGCATTCGGATATGATTTAAAAGCATTTGGGTTGCTATTTTTAGCAGGTAAAGCTTGGTTGGTGTTTGTCAGAGGACATCAGAGATCAAGGGGGAGATAAATGACATTCGCTTTGTAAATTTTATCTCGAGATAAGAACTTTGGGACAAATTGGCCAACAGTTGGAATTCGACTTGGGATTAGAACAATAAAATGATTGCATTACAGAATTAATTCTCATACATCCTTAACCTCTGATCAAACACCAATGGTGCATATAATCATTATAGACATGTTATAGTCATGTTATTTAACTCTCTTTAGTTTTGGGCCACAGAGTGTGGCTTTTAAGCTATTTTGAATAAAAAAGCGTTCTTATGCCATCAAATACTGTACATGCCTATAGGTTCCACCTGTCACTTAGTTTTTGGATTGGAAGTTTCTTGTCAGCTTGCACCATTTTAGCATCTTCTGACAAGAGGAGTTGCTTTCTGGCTCACCCTCTACCAACACTGGTGTATCAAAAAGTTCAATGAAATCCCCTAAACTTTTCTTCCTACATACTGGTTTCAAATTTTGGCACGAAGCTAGCAATTTCAGAGGAAGGCTAAGTTGATTAAATTGACCCCAGTGCTCAACTGGTTCTTATTTTATCAATCCCAAAAGGTAAAAAGCAAAGTCGACTCTGGTGACATTTGAACTCAGAACATAAAGATGGACGAAATACCACTGAACATTTTGACAACCAAAACTGTGGTGACCCTGTTGAATTCAAGAATTTGCTTGCCTTTATGCTTCACTGTTCATGTCACTTAGCTCCCGACTTCTACATTGTCTGTCTCTGTGAATCTAGCCTCTTTTAACATGTGCCAGAACAAATCTGCTTGAATAGATCTATGGTGATATCAGCACTCAAACATGTGGAAGATGTTTACCTATAATTCTATCAGTCAGATTTTTGTTGATGTCATTACTCATTCTGCCAAAACTCTAGTTTTTGTTTCTGATTGAAAGTAACAATTCTGGTATTAAAAATCAGCCTATAGACCTGCCATATTATCAAGTAATGTCCTGATATTTAGTGTCCATTTTCCATTCTTTTACAGAATACTTGTTGAACATGGCATATTTTATGAAGTTTAGTATAAATCAGAATGAAACCAGGCACCTTGTATTCTTTTATTGTTTTAATGGTTTTAGTCATAGGACTGCAGCCATGTTGGAACACTGTCTTAAGTGTTGCATGTTTTTTTTTGTCTGTCAGATTAAGGATGATCTTAATTTATCTTACTTCATTTGCCATTTGTAAAGTTAAGAAAAACATGAAATAATAATTTTGAAAAATATGTGTATTTTATATATGTAGAACATAGCTTCAAGAGAATGTAAACGTTGAATCCATTCTGCCAGAAGCCATTGTATGAATGATCAATAATACTTTCTATTATAGGCAAAAGGCCTGAAATTTGCAGGAGGGGGTAAGTCGATTACATCGACCCCAGTGCATAACTGGTACTTATTTATTTGACCCCAAAAGGATGAAAGGCAAGCTCGACCTTGGTGGAACTTGAACTCAGAATGGAGTAACAGGCGAAATATCGTTAAGCATTTCATCCAGCGTGCTAACAATTCTGC
Organism: Octopus bimaculoides; assembly: GCF_001194135.2. Classification (NCBI taxonomy): domain Eukaryota; kingdom Metazoa; phylum Mollusca; class Cephalopoda; order Octopoda; family Octopodidae; genus Octopus; species Octopus bimaculoides. The sequence goes on from NC_068981.1 coordinate 134,172,571, forward strand.
CAGCTCACCGCCTTGTATAAATGATCAATAATGTCATGATAAACTAAATGACAAAACTTGATCTTTTGACAGTTACAAATTAAGTTCAGTTATAATTCTTTTGATTATAAAGACCATTTTTCACATTTCTGTTGATGAAATATACAATATTTAGTTGAAAAAATTTTAATCAAAATGAGCAAAGATTTTTTTCAAACTCTTTGTTACTATATATATATATATATCTCCGTCCAGCTTCGTCCTACCACTAGTGTTCAATACTAGATTCGAGTTTGGCCGTACGGCTTTTTAATGTTTTCACTGTCATCTTTTCCTGTCTTGGTTTGTGTTTGCCACCTTGGAATCCTCTGTTTAGTGGGTTGGATCATTACTCGGGAAGAGACTATTCTAGAGTACGTTCTGCCTTATCTTCGAAACATCTAGTTAGAATAGAGGCAGCTGACAAAGGATTAATTCCAAATGGCTATCTGTTTTCCTATGTGTTCATTCCATGGTCTGTAGTTCATTGTTCTATGTCCTGTACCCTGATATGCATCTATGTACACATGTAAATGTAAGTATGTACATATATGTGGGTATACATGCATACATATTCTTTGT
>NC_068981.1:134173180-134173844 GCF_001194135.2 Octopus bimaculoides
ATATATATATCTGTTGAAATACACTGCCTTTGTTTCAATTAATTTTGAAAATAATGAAAAATTAGGTAAAATAATGTTGTCATTAAGCTGATATTTGGAACATGAATTAACTTGATATTATAATGGAAGATTTTAGTTTAGATAATTTTAACTATGAAGTTTATATCATAGATTCAGGGATGGTCTCAATTGGTTTAGAAACAGAAGGATTAACCTATTAGGATTCAGATTATTCTGTCAAAAGTAATGCTTATTCATTCACATTGTTTTGAATTAATTATGTATTTTATCAAAGCTTTGAGATTTTGATGAACCAACTATTAATTTTTAGAATAATATTGTAGGCTTGGTGTGAGAAGCCAGATCTAGTAAGTTTGAACATAAAGCAGACAGAATATTTTGGCCAAATATGGCTGGTTCAAATGCCCAAGGGTTAAATATGTAAAGCAGTTAAAAATATTTTAAATAGGCACAGGAGTGGCTGTGTGGTAAGTAGCTTGCTTACCAATCACATGGTTCTGGGTTCAGTCCCACTGCGTGGCACCTTGGGCAAGTGTCTTCTACTATAGCTTCGGGCTGACCAAAGCCTTGTGAGTGGATTTGGTAGATGGAAACTGAAAGAAGCCCGTCGTATATATGTATATATATATATATATATATATAT
>NC_068981.1:134174426-134184187 GCF_001194135.2 Octopus bimaculoides
TATATGTATGTATGTATGTGTATATGTTTGTGTCTCTGTTTGTCCCCCCCAACATCGCTTGACAACCAATGTTGGTGTGGTTACGTCCCCGTAACTTAGCAGTTTGGCAAAAGAGACCGATGGAATAAGTACCAAGCTTACAAAGAATAAGTCCTGGGGTCGATTTGCTCGACTAAAGGTGGTGCTCCAGCATGGCCACAGTCAAATGACTGAAACAAGTAAATGAGTAAGTAATGTAAATCAGTGGAAAATTCTGGTTCTGTAATTGTCTTTTATTTCAAAACAAATTGTCTTAGCTTGAGAAAGAAGAGTAACAACAATAAATCTTCAGAGCCTTCAAGCCTGGTGTGAGAAAGGGACAAAGTTTTCTTCAGATTGGAGACTCCAGTCTGAATACTTGGGTATATAGTGGACTCCATTGAAAGTACCCAAGTTCCAGTGGGTGCTGTTAAACCAGTCAACAGGTTAAAACTATCACTGAAGAATAAGGAATTCCTTCAACAGATAATCACACAACTTCCATTTACCAAATGTTATTTACATGGCTTTGATTGGTCTGAAGCATGGTGTGTAGTTTATTTTGGTGTTGTACTTGTCTGACAAGTGACTTTATTTGAAAAATTGTTGAAACTGAAATAGCAACACCATGAAAACATCATATTTACCATTTCAGAAAATATAAAACCTGTTACATTCACTTTTGTTTGTTTATAATAGTACTATGTACTGTGAAGTGTGTACTCTGCAATGTAGTGATTGACACAATTCCAGTTGCCAGGCTTCAGAAGCATGACAACTTTTTTTTCTTTTTTGACACTTCATAGTACATGGTACTATTAATAAATGCAAGTGAATGTAACAAGTTATTTTGTGTTTTCATAAAGGAGTATATACTTAACAAACTCAAAATAACAGAGACAATAATAATGGTAGTGGTTAGAGATTGATATGTAACAGTATATCAATAGTTATATTGTTGATATGCAATTATATATCTATCTATATCTTAGCATTGTTTTAAACAGATTTATGTCATCAAAGGTAGGCCTGCAAAAGAGAAAGAGAAAGAGAGAAAGGTTATTGTTTCTTTGACAAATTATACAGTTTAGCTGGGCTGATGATGAGAGCAAATTGTTTCCAACAATGATGGCAACGATGATGATGACAATGATGCAAAATTTTTGTTTTTATAATTATAGATTTTTTTTACAGTTTTAGATTTTTCTTTATCATCATCATCATTATTATTCTTTCATAACACAGTGTAGGTAAAAATGCACTGGAGTCTTTAGTCACCTTATTATTATTATTATTATTATTATTATTGTTCAGTAGTTTTATTTTTATAACGTGCTTTCACTTCACTACCGAGCGCAGCTCTGTGTGCCTTGGGTATGTGCTGTGGTTTGCTGTGATGCTCTTATGGTTACTGTATTGAAAGTGTTTTACGTAGGATGTGTGCAGTACCCAGTAGTGCAATTTTCTGTATGTTATATATATTTGTAAGTCCTGGTGTTTTTGTTATGTATTTGTCTGAATATTTTATTATTATTATTATTATTATTATTATTATTATTATTATTATTATTTATATACACTCAACAGATCAGACTGTTGGAAGAGAAAAGAATCCTAAAAGATTTTCCTAGTATTTCCTGCAGCTGAGGTTTGGGGTAGGGGTGGTATTTGTCAGTTTTAGGATGCTTGGGTTAGTGAAATCAGTGAGAAAACAATGTTTTTATTAATAATATTGTAACTTCATTTTTTATTGTGTGTGCCAATGCATCAACACACACGATCATTAGTATTACGATGGCTACAAGGTACAGACTAAATAAATATTTTGTTTCTACTTTATGAATCATATTGTTAAATTTCTATTTCTCCATGACCTTAATTTAGATGACATACAAAATAAAATGAATTTTAAATTATTTGTAAAATAATTGAAATTTACAATTTTTTACTCTCTCATATTAAAATAGTTCTGATAAATTATATGTTGTGATTGTTTAGCTGCAGGTCAGCCCTGAACAAGCAGACCGCTGGTGAAAGACATTCCACTTATAACCATCTTTTCTCACTTTTGGACACTCTTATCTTGTACTACCAACTCAAATGTTTTGAGTTCAATTCTATTCCATGCATTTTGTTATGTGTCTAGGAAACTGATTTAGCTTTCAGAAATAGCTCTCAGATCAGGTGGAAATGTAACTGAAGATAAACCAGTATCTTATTTAAGCACAAGGCTGAACTGTTAAGTGTGTGATTTGAGAGAAATGTGCTGCTATGTTCATATAGTTCAAGAGACATCTTGTATGAGGTAACCAATGACAGGACACAGAGCACTGTCATTGGTCACCCCATTAAAGTTCCTTTACATGTTACAAATTTATTTTGAAAATAATGAAGAATTTAGTGAAATAATGTTGTCATTAAGAAACCGCAATCTTCTTACCGCGAGTCCGCTGCCCTAACCACTGGGTCATTGCACTTCCAACCTATACATTGTAATGTTTGAGATTTGAGCTAGAAACCTTTGATTCTAAATTTAGGATGATATTACTCTTATCTGCTAGATCACATTTACATACATACATGCTTGCATGCATGTGTGTGCTTGCATGCATGTGTGTGCATGCACACACACGAGTTCCATGAACTTTAAGAATGTTCTTTTTGCATTTCTTCATGGTTGGATGGTTCATTTGTTTATACAATGTCTTCCTCATGTATTTCCTGATACTAACCACTCAGCTGTGAAGTAGGACTGGAATCTGTGTTTTAATTCAGTCAAGCAAAATGGAGCAAGCAGGATTATATATGTCAAAGTCATGGTTACAATAGAATTGCTGTAGTCAGATCTGAACTTATAAGTAAATATATGTAAAGAGGATCTGAACTTATAAGTAAATATGTATACAGAGGCATATCCATATGTTTAACCCATAAAGCGCTGGGATTTGCACTTACATAGCATGGACTGCTGAGCACATTTTATGAAAATGAGACTACCAGGCACACATAAAAAACAAAAGATAGTTAAAATATCTTCTTAGTATATAATAGTGGTAAGTTTTACATCATCTGAAAAGTCATTAGTTGAACTATTTAGTCTTCTTGCATTCTGGTGGGGTATCAGAATGTTTGAGTAACATTAGACTCCAACAAACACCCATAAATTAAATGCATCTATCTGGACCATGATCATGGCTCATTCATGCTTTATGTGTTAATAAACATATAGGTATATAAAACTTATTCTTGTGGTTAAACCACAATGTTTTTGACGATAGCTTCAGTCTTTCTGTGATGAGCAGTGACATTTGACATTATTAATTTTCAAGACAAAATGATTAACCCTTTTGGTACTGACTTGTCTGAGACTGTTCCTGGTTTTTTCTTTTATCTTTTACTTGTTTCAGTTATTGGACTGACATTGCTGAGGCATCACCTTGTAGGGTTTAGTCAAACAAATTGTACTTATTTTTTTAGAGCCTGGTACTTATTCTATTAGTCTCTTATACCAAACCACTAAGTTACAAGGATGTAAACAAACTAACACCAGTTGTCAAGTGGTGGAAGGGGGACAAACACAAAGAAACACACATGTGCACACACATGCACACACACATGCACACACACATATGCACACATATATATATATGATGGACTTTCACATAGTTTCCATCTACCAAATTCACTCACAAGGCATTGGTCAACCCAGGGCTATAATAGAAGACACTTACGCATGATGTTGTGCACTGGGACTGAATCCAAGATCATATGGTTGCAAAGTGAACTGAACCACACAGCCATAGCCATACCTGGATCTACACAGCCATACCTGCATCTACGCAGCTCTATGCTACAAATTTGCTGTTTAAATTGGTCTAAATTTAAACTTTTCATTAAAATCTCATGTTAATATGTTTCAATCACTGTTTTCATAATGCAAAGTTATTTTATTAAATTCTCCATTATTTACAAAATTAATTGACGTAGAAACAAAAGAAGTGTATTTAAACAGAAATAAGATAACAAAACAGTTAAGCAATGTGAGAGAAATTCCACAATTAATAGTATGTATGGCATGTTTCTGACACAATTAATAGTATATATGACATGTTCCTGACACAAGTTGAAAGAAGACTTTTAGCTCTAGTTATTATTTTAATAAATGAATGAGATCTTAATGTACTTTCTAGATAGGATGGTTATTAATCACCGGTTTAACTTCTTAAGTGGAATTATTTTCTCGCTGATAAAACTAGTTAAGTACTTTATCCAAAGACAGTACATTTCTTCATGCTGTATATTAACAACCAGCCTTAATTTACCAAGCAGTCATGGTACTCACACTAAGCTGTTTATGCTTTATATATATATATATATATATATATATATATATAAATTATTACATGTAGGTAGGAAGGTTTCCTTTTCTTGTATTTTCCTATAGTCAATCAATAACTGCTTTCAGATCAAATGATTTTTTTTTTGTCTATTGGATATTTGTAGAAAATATATATATCTGAGCAAGTGCTAGATTATAACTAGTGCAGAAATAATCCAAAGAAAACTCGAGATAATGTAGTCTTACTCTGACCTAAGAGGTTATAAGAAGAAATGATAAAGGACAGAAGAATTCAGAGAGCAGCCATTTTGTCTGGCTAACTAAGCATAAAATCATAGATCATGATGATGATGATATGCATAAAACAGTAGATGTAATTAAGTGAAATTCAATCTTTTTAGTTTGTTTAGTCTTGTGAGCCAGTAGTTTGGCAAGTCATAAATGCGCTGTTTCTCCAGTTAAAGTATATTTAGAATTCATTGTTAATTGTATATTAACCCATTAACATCCAGATTATCCTGTCAATTATAATGTTTATTTATTCATATTGTTTTGAATTAATCATGCATTATCTTGTAGCATCAAAATTTTGATGATTGATTGTATATTTTTAGAATGACATTGTAGGGTAGTTGTGAAGGCCAGATCTGGCTGGTTTGGCCATAAAACAGGTAGAATATTTGAATCAGATATGGATGGTTTAAATGCTAAGTGCAGAGATTCTCTTTCACTATCTCGATTTCAAACATATTTATTTGCTATTCTATACCTAATCAAAAGTGTTGATCTGGGCAAATAATTCTTAATATGACTATGATAATTTTCTCAGTTTTACAATGTAGTCAGAATGACTACTTAAATTTGTCTGTCAGATTAGCAAAGTGTTAATGTATGAAAACTAATTGTATGCAAAGAAATATTTTACAAGTTGAGTGCATTTATATTTGTAAGTCTCAGTTGCACATTAACTTGTAGCCTATAAAACTATAAACATGATCATACATAAATTTTGAAGAAAGTTAAAAAAATACTGGGATAAAAATAAATAGCCATTACCTATTTTACCTTTTATCTTTTACTGGCCTTACTCATTTGACTGTGGCCAACAGTAACTTTCTTTTATTATGGTTCATCATCATCATCATCATCATCATCATTTAACATCCATTTTCCATGCTGTTGTGCGTTGGATGGTTTGAGAGGAGCCAGCAAGCCAGAGAGTTGCACCAGGCTCCAGTTGTCTGTTTTGGTAAATTTTCTATGGTTGATTGCCCTTCCTAATACCAACCACTTCACAGAGTGTACTGGGTGCTTTTTACATGGAAGCAGCACAAGTGCTTTTTATGTGGCACTAGCACTGGTCCTTTTCACATTTGTCCATGGTCCACATATAAATTAGATAACCTTACATTATTTACATTATTTACATTTGATGGATATTTGTCCTCGTTTTGTTTGTTGTTAGCACAATGTTTCGGCTGATATACCCTCCAGCCTTCATTAGGTGTATTGGGGAAATTTCGTTTATTATTATTATTATTATTATTATTATTATTATTATTATTATTATTATTATTCAGGTCACTGCTTGGAATCGGACTCGGAATCTTAACCACTACGCCATATGCCCATGAGCCCATGGGCATATGGCGTAGTGGTTAAGAGCATGGGCTACTAACCCCAAGATTCCGAGTCCGATTCCAAGCAGTGACCTGAATAATAATAATAATAATAATAACAACAACAACATAAAAAGATACCTTAGGAACGAGAACCTAGGTTCAAAATTTCCCCAAGACACCTGATGAAGGCTGGAGGGTATATCAGCTGAAACGTGTTAACAACAAACAAGATGAGGACAAATATCCGTCAAATGTAAATAATGTACATAATTCCTCATCTCTTAAACTGTTATGTCTCAAGCTACTGCTATGTAGCACCTTCGGATGATCTCTACTCAACTACTACACAACTGATACTCAACTGCTACTCAACACTTCCTACCATGGCCAGACTACCTCGATTTATATGTCTTGGGAGATCCTACTTCTTCGCCTGAGGGCGTCGACACAACATAAATATAGAACTGTAGATTATCTTACATATAGAAATATCTCTTCATACTTTCTTCCTATTTCCATCACTGACAATTCTCATGTTAGTGAAAATAAGACAACTCATTACACAAAATACTATCTAAAACCCATCAATTGCTCAATCACCCACAAATACATTAAATTTGAAACATTTTTATAAAAGATCCAAGGCCCACAAAACACATTTTGGTCATCTATCTGTTGCTTGTATTAGATGATTCAGTCCTAAGAAAGAAGAAGCTTATAAGGTTTCAAACGTAGCTCCCTGTAGAGAATTATGTATGTAAGCTAAATACAAGAACTTGTCTATAATTTAGAGTAAATGATTGAGGAATCACATTGGCTGCATAATGTGCTAATCGCTTGGATTATCTGCTTATATTCTAAAACAGCTGGCATTGAATTGAATTGAATATGACTAGATCAAATGTTCTACTGTCAGTAAGTCTGGAGGATTAAAGACTGATTCAGTGCTGGTAGAAGGCACAGAGATTTCAGTTGATCCATTGATTGTAAAATACTAATAATTGATACCCTTGTTCTTCATATTGACTGAACTTATCAAACATTGTTATAATTTGTTTCAGATTCTTATTTTCACATTGTTCAGTTTGGAATTTTTTAATAATTCACAAGTATTTTTTCAAGATTTCTAGCTTACAACAGTAGTATTGAGTTGTTACAGTAATAGTTGTAAGCATTGTCTTATAACTTCTCTTCCTCAAGTTGTCCATTGTTACAAGCCATAATAGTTGTTCACGTCTGTTTTCAGTCAATATTTAAATTATTCGGTATGATTGGTAACATTTTCTATGATTACAATATATTAGATGAGCCAATCGCAAGACGAGCCAATCGCAAGACGAGCCAATCGCAAGACGAGCCAATTGCAAGACGAGCCAATCGCAAGGGGTAGACCAAGAACAAGATGGTTGGATAATATCCACAATCTTTGTTGGTCATGTTTGGGAATCCAGCTGCAAAGTATAAGGACAGCTGCTTCTTTTAGGATCTTATGGAAGAGGTGCCTGAGGACTTTACCCCTACAACCATTCCAGGAACAAAGAGCAGAAAAAATGGATGGATGGATGGACATGTATTTTACACCTATTTGTAGGTTTATTTTTTTAGCTATATATTCTCCCAGTTAAACCTAACACTCATTGAAATCTTTTGCTGTTTTGTCTACAGCTTTTAAAAGCTGGAATCAGTTTTTTTTTACTCATTTATCTTTCTTTCTATTCCTTATTATTTGTTTGGCTTTAAATGCTGACTACTGAATCAACTGCTCGACATAGATGTCTTTGTGTCCAGCTGAATCTATTTCTGAGTAGATGGATTGACATATTTCAAGATCTGTTTGGTCAGTTTTAATAACCATTTATAGAAGTGCACCAGAATTAAATAATGTTTTCTTTCCATCAAATTGATGTTTTTCCTTACTAAAAGAAATCAAGATTGTTCTAGTTTCTGTAAGATTCTTGTGAATTAATCTATTTCACTTAACTGCTTATAGGATTTCTTACATATTGTATTTCCTCAAACTGATGCTTTTCCTTAAATCTAACTTAACTCCTTTTATTCATTTAATCTGTTGTCATTGTTTGTTTATGGGTATGCTTATATTGATGAAACACAGAATATCTCGATACCAATCTCAATGAGATATGCTAATATAAATCTAGTTGCCTTATGCCTCACTAACATTAATATTTACCTGTTGGTTGGCATTCTGTACCTCATACAAGAGAGATGTTATTAATACTGAAAAAACACAAAACAGAAGCCAATGTTTTGATGAAAGACATTCATTATAGGTTTTATTGTAGCTGAGGATGTTAATTATACCAATAATAATCATACATGCTGGTTCTGTTTTACTTCTTTATTAATGAATTGATTGGCCATTTAACTAATAAACTAATTAAATGTTTGTTTAATCATTTAGTCAATCAATCAATCAACTAGGTTTGTCAAAGTCCTTTTGTTGCCATTTGTGACCTCAATTACATGCCCTCTCAACTTCAGGATTCTGACAAATTTGGCTGATTGGTTGATTGACCAAACAATTAATCAAACAGTTGATTAGTTAATTAGTTAAATGATTAACCAATTGATTTATGAATATAAAGAAGTGAAACAGGGTGTGTTTATTATTGGCATAATGATCCTCCCAAGAGACAATAAATATGCCACCCTCTCACTTTGGTCCTCTTTTATCACTTTTTCTTCTATTAGCTAGGAATGAGACAGCCCTGAGACAACATAGGGTTGAGAGGATCCTTTGATTTTGATGAAGATTTTGATGAATAACCATTCTACTGTTAGTGCCATAAAATGCGCTTAGTACACTCTATAAAGTAGTTGGTGATAAAAAAAAAAAGGTGTCCACCCATAGAAGCCATGACAAAAGTGGAATATATGAGAACTATGTGGTACTCAATCTGTCTAAGAGAACAGTAACTCCAAATACAAACTGACTTTGATTGTGATGACCCATCTGGTTCAGACCAGATGTAAAACAATGTTGATGATGATATTGGTCTGATGAAAAAGACCTTATAATTAAGAAACAATCCAATCAATTCTTATTTCATGAAAGGATTAACATAATGTATTGTCTGATGACAAAGAACTTATTTATTTAAAAATTTGTGAAACGGAACGAAGTTAGTGTCTCAAAACTGCCGTTATATATGTATTTTATACTAGCAGAGATATTCAGTATTGCTCGGGATTAAAATGACATATTTATTGTTTTACTGGTTTCAGTGATGTGACTGCAGCCATGCTGCAGCACTGACTAGTTGAACAAATCAGTCCTGCAACTTATTTTTGGTAAGCCTATTATTCTGTTGGTGTCTTTTGGCGAACCGCTATGTTATGGGAACATCGGTTGTCAAGCGATGGTGGAGATACAAAGATACACACACATACGACAGTCTTCTCTCAGTTTCTGTGTACGAGATCCACTCACACGGTTTGGTCAGCCTGAGGCTGTAGTATATATATGTATGTATATAATGTATGTATGTAATATATATGTGTATGTATGTATATATATATGTATGTAGGTATATATATATATGTATGTATATGTATATATATATATATATATGTATGTATGTATGCATATCATCATCATCATTTAATGTCCGCTTTCCATGGTAGCATGGATTGGACGATTTGACTGAGGACTGGTGAAACCGGATGGCAACATGTATGTATATATATATGTATGTATGTATATATATATGTATGTATATATGTATGTATATATATATATATATATATATATATATATATAT
>NC_068981.1:134185608-134193167 GCF_001194135.2 Octopus bimaculoides
TATATATATATATATATATATATATATATATATATATATATATATATATATATATATATATATATATATGTTTATATTTATTTATATAAGGGCATTATTATAGATGAATGCCTCACGCTAAGAGGGACTCTATAGTCAAACTACTATAATAAATACATTTTTACTGAACACAAGGGAATGTAACTCTCAAAGCTAGCTCCCTAAAAGCAGACTAAACGGTAGATCATGATTTCGTAATTCTTGCAGTATTATGCAACCTTTAATCATCATTACACGTATGGTCAAGACACATAAAAATAAACAAAAAAAATGAACATTCCCTTATGAGGTTTTTTCACGCTAACTACTTGATAAATTCTTATAAAGACTTTATCGTATTCTTGAATTATATGCATATAATCCCAAATTTTATTTAATTTGCTTTGCGGGAAGGACTGTTTCAACGAAGTCGCGTTTTTGTCCTTGCTTTCGAAACGCGGAGTAGATGAAACAGGGACAACTGACGAAGGAGTATACTCTTTATGTTGCATGTCTCGTTTATATATGTCATAGTCATGGTTTATATATGTCGTTATTCGAAAAAGTTCGTTTTCTATGTTTTCGTTTCTCATTGTGTTTAACATTTTTTTGATGTCCTGTACCCATACATGCATGTTTGTATACATATAGATGTAGGTATGTACATATATGTATGGATATATGCATATATTTATATATTATTTATATTATTATTATTATTTTATATATATATATATATATATATATATATATATATATACACATGATCTGTCAAGATTGGCTATGTGTCTGCACCTTTGTACTTAGGCTTAGACAAAGTTTATATTTGTATGGAAGACTGGTAGTTGCCCCATGTATGCAAGTTACCCCTTATCATGCCACTGATGTTGTCCAAAGGAGAGGACACTGCTGTGGAGCCTATACAGCTTGGCACCAATACCATCACAGGCATTGCTGACAGAACGCAAAGGGCTGGAAAAGATATGCCCACAAGGTATTAGTTGGCTTAGGGCTATGGTAGAAGATACTTACTCAAGGTGCTGTGCTGTAGAACTGAACTCAAAACCATATGGTTACAAAGTGACTTTCTTAACCACACATCCATCCTTGAGTTGGTTCCTTTTTAATTGACCCTGTCCCCTGAAAATATGGAAGGCTACATTAACTTCAGGGCCTTGATGGGATTTGAACACAGAGTGGAGAGAGTTGGAACAAATACTGCAAAACATTCTATCTAATGGTCCAATGACTCTGACCAGGGCCTCCAAGTGAAATTTTGCAGGACTAAAGTCTCCTTTTGGGCTCATTGGTGGAGAGGGAGTTCTCTCAATGTTTAAAGATGCTGTGAGTTCATGTTTTTTAGAAGGAGCCTGTCAGATATGCATGGGCCTGAGTCCATTGTATCAGTTGAACCCAAACTTCTTAAAAGCTCTGTCTCTCCCAGTTTGCTGTCTTTAATAAAGCTACCTTAACTATAAATATTTTCATGCCAATTAAAAAAAAAAAAAAATGAAGGTTTCAGATTTGAAATTGTATTCTAAATTCCTTTGATGTTGTTCTTATCTGTGCATCACTATTTAGGTAAAATAAATATGAGAACTATGTTATAATCTGCAGTTAAAGATTTGATAAAATTTGTGTGGGTAAAATGTCAGTCTCTTGTGTTATTCTTCAATCTTCCAACTTAGCTCTCAAAGGTAGTAAACACCAGCTCTACTACGCATGAAAGTAAAGCAAATAACTAAGAATAAACAAAAAAAAAAGCAACTTAGTGATGGAACAACAGACTAATTAGACAATTAATTTAGTGTTCTACAGTGCCAAAATTGAACGTTATCACGTTATCAGCAAAGTATATATATATATATATACACACGCACATGCATACATATATATATATATATATATATATATATATAATCTGTAATCTTAAATTCTTGGCTGCTCGTACTGTTTATTATGCTAGTTCCAGTGCTTGTGGAACATTGAAATGTTGTTGTTAGATTACTTGATATGCTGTTTACATATTTTATACACCTGTTGTTTGTATTAGCAGTAATGTATTAAGTTTGTATTAATTTCCTGTAGACTTAAGCGTGACCACTTTTTTTAATGATCTTCATCTTTTTTTATCAGTTCCTACCTCTATTTAATAATGCCTTAGCTTTCCGGAGCCAACAAAGAAGCCACTATGTGATTGGCTGGTCACCTTGCTAGAAATAGCAACAAAATCTGTAAAAAAAACATTATATTGAATACAGTGTGGTGTCAGAAATACAGGATGATCATATTTAGAATGGCATGTGGTTAATCATAGGTCTTTTTGATTAGAAGCGACCTAGGATTAAACAACATTTATGTAAATTCATCAAGCCAAAGTGGGACCCTTTACATGGTTGCTTTTCCTGCTAGAAACAGCAGCTAAATCTCCTTGTCACACTCTACCATTTTAAATAAGGAAGGTGCAGACATGGCTGTGTGGTAAGAAATTTGCTTCTCAACCACATGGTTCTGGGTTCAGTGCCAATGTGTGGCACCTTGGGCAAGTGTCTCCTACTATAGCCCCAGGTCAACCTTGTGAGTGGATATGGTAGACTGAAACTGAAAGAAGCCCATCATATATATATATATATATAATACAAATATTAAATGAGTATATGCATATATACGTACATGTATGTACATACCTACATCTACATGTATATATAGATGCATATCTGGATACAGGACGTTGCAAAAAAACGTGGACAAAATGATAAAGAGAGTACAGAAAACACACAGGCCACATAGAGAACATTTCCTTCATCAGCTGCCACCATTCTAAAACTAAGCGTTTTGAAGAGTTCATCATCATCACCATCTACTTTCCATGCTGCCATGGACTGGACAATTTGAGTTGGCCAGGCATGAGCCGACACCAGACTTCTGTGTCTGTTTTGGCAGGGATTTTATGGCTGGATGCCCTTCCTAACACCAGCCACTCAAAAGAGTGGACTATATATGTATATATATATATATATATATATTTATGATAGGCTTCTCAGTTTCGGCCTACCAAAAAATATCTGTGTATGTGTGTCGTTTCCACATTGTGTGTTAGTTGTAAATAGTTGTAAATGAGTGTCACTGTCATACAAGTAATACCATTCATTTCTAATATGGGGAAATATTATCTTACTTGGCAACAGGTGACTGTTGGCAGCAGGAAGGCCATCTGTCTGTAGATGATCTGTCTCAAAAATAATCTTTGTCTGAAATACACAAGCATGGAAAAGCAGATGTTAAAATGATGATGGTGAGGATGAGGATACACAAGTCAATGAAGTTCCTGAGAGACAAAAAGATAGATGATAGATGATCACAGCTAGAATGTCTTTAATCACAGGTCTACTTTATGAAGATTGATCAGGACTAAACAACAACAGTAAATTTATATTTCTCGACTTTTGTTCTATGTTCAGCCATTTTTACAGATTAACATTTAGTTCAACCACAATAGTGCATTGATTTCTTTTCAAGATTCTAAAATTCCTGTTGGTATTGCTTTTAGATAATATTTCATATTATAAAGACAGGTGAGTTAGTAACAAATATTTGAGCTTTGGAAAGATACGTCACCACTGGTGACAGCTCATTAATCTGAATTCAAAGCTCACTATAATTTTTTGTTTCAAATGTTGGTTCATGGTCAGCAATTTTGACTGGTTCTTTATTTTATTGGCCCTAGATGGGTGATAAGCAAAGTTAACCTTGGTGGGATTTGAATTCAAAACAAAACATTTTGTCCTAGGCTCTAATGATTTTTGCCAATCCACTGTTCTAAAAAGAATAAAAAGCTCACTTTAACGAGTCAATTATCATAATTCTTGCAAATTTTGGCCCAAGACCATCAGTTTTAAGGAAGAGGATAAGTTGATTACATCGACCCCAGTAAATGTCTGGTACTTTATTTTATCAACCACAAAAGGACAAAAAGCAAAGTTGACCTTGGTGGGATTTGAGCTCAGAATGTAAAGATCCAAGAGAAAAACCACCCAACATTTCATCCAGCATGCTAATGATTCTCCTAGCTTACTGCATTAATGAGTCCAATATAATAAGCTGCAGTATAATTAAAGTGAGTGTATCTTTATTTCTGACGAAATGAATCTTGTTACTAGGCAGAATAAATCTTTATTTTTAAGTTGTATATTCGTCCATAGGTGATGAATATAGCAGTTGATATAATGGCCTGATTGTTGTTATGTGTATAATGGATTGATACATTGATTCTCATCTGCAATTCTTTATCAATTGTATGTATGTGTGTTAGACCAACACTACATTCTTTTTTTTTCTTTCTTTTTTCTTTGTAATGATGGTTTGAGGAAAATGATTAAATATCAATAATAAATGATTAAATATTGTTTTAATCTTCATTTTCCATGATGGCATGGATCAAAAGAAAAAGTCTGCACACAGCATCTTTATCTTTTATTGTTTATATGTTTCAGTCATTGTTTCGTGGCAATGCTGGGACACTGCCTCAAATGGTTTAGTCAAACCATTGGTTTAGTCAAATGGTTTAGTCAAACAAATCGATCCCAGTACTTATTTTCAAAGTTTGGTACTTATTCTATTGGTCTCTTTTACTGAACTACTATGTTACAGGGATGTAAACACCACCACCAACAACAACAACCACAGTTACCTTATATTTAGTATCCTTTTTCTGTGATCAGCCATTTTTATAGATTAACATTTTGTTCAAAGACAGTACTGCATTAATTTCTTTGCAAGATTTTAAAAATCCTGTTGGTATCATTTTTAGATATTATTTTATATTATGTGCCGCCTGACTAGCCCTCGTGCCGGTAGCACATAAAAAGCACCTACTACACTCTCGAAGTGGTTGGCATTAGGAAGGGCATCCAGCTGTAGAAACTTTGCCAGATCAGATTGGAGCCTGGTACAGCCTTCTGGCTTGCCAGTCCTCAGTCAAACCGTCCAAACAATGCTAGCATGGAAAGCGGACATTAAATGACGACGACGATGATGAAGTGGGTTGGTAGCAAATATTTGAGTTTTGGAAAGATACATCATCACTGGTGTAATTATCAAGTGGTGGTGGTAGTGGTGGGAAACAAATACCATAACATACGCATCTATATCTTTCATGGCTGTGTGGTAACAAGCTTGCTTCCCAACCACAGGGTTCAGTCCCCCTGTAGCACCTTGGGCAAGTATATTCTACTATCGCCTTGGACCAACCAAAGCCATGTGAGTGGATTTGGAAACTGAAAGAAGTCCATCTCCATAGATATATATCTATGTGTATGTGAATTTGTGTCTGTGTTTGTCCCCCACTACTGCTTGACAACCGGTGTTGGTGTGTTTACATCCCTGTAACTTAGTAGTCTGGCAAAAAAAGACCAATAGAATAAGCACCAGGCTTAACAAAAAGTAAGTACTGGGGACAATTCATTTGACTAAAAATTCTTCAAAGTAGTACCCCATCATGGCCACAGTCAAATCATTGTAAGAAGGAAAAGATAAAAGGTAAAAGATATATTTACAACAGACTTCTGCCAAATTTACTTACAAGGCTCATGTCAGCCTTGCACTAGATGCCATGCTGTAGGACTGAACCTGAAATTACATGGTTGCAAAGTGAGTTTCTTAACCATATAGCCATGATTGTGCCTTTCATTTACCACTGCATCATTTGAAAATGTTGTAGCTGATCAAGCTTATTCCATCTTTTCCAGTGGGTGGATTTGAAATCAGAACTACAACTTAATGATACATTTGTCAGTTATGTATTACTGTCACAATTTGATATGATAATTGTATGTTCTTATGACACCTATTTTACATTAATATACAAAAGCACCTTTCAAGCATTGGACCTCACGGAAGCAAAGTGGTTGATGCTGGTAGCATGAGAAAAGCTTCTTTCAAGTGTTGAGCCTCACAGAAGCAATGATGAATGACCGAGACCTTTGGCATTATGTTGTGCTTGAGAAGAAAACCCATAAAGCCAAGTAAAATTGCAGTCGTAGCAGATACTGGTGTCATGCAAATGGCACCCATGCCAGTGGCATGTATAAGCACCCCTTACACTCTCAGAGTGGTTGGTGTTAGAAGGGGCATCCAACCATAGAAAATGTGCCAAATCAGACTGGAATTTGGTGCAGCCTTCCAGCTTGCCAGCCCTGATCAAACCGTCTAACCTATGTCAGTATGGACAACGGATGATGATGACTTGAAACAGTCTTAGATTAAAATACCAGTGTTTATACACATTTATAATGTGTATACAAGCATGGAACAGCACTAGCTGTAATATTTTCTCTTAGAGAAATTTCTGTAAGAAAAACAGGGCTTCACTCAGAACACCAGTAGATCATTAGATACAGTGTTTTGATTTGATTTTGTCTCCTCAAAGACTAATATCCCAGATGCTCCGAGCTAAAGAGAAAATACTTATTCTTGTACAGAAATCAGTAATCATACTGTTTAGTGATTTGTATGAAAGTTAGCCAGGATACAATTATATTAATATATGCACTTGTAACAACCTTAGATTAAAATAGCAATATGTATATAGGCACAGACATGGCCGTGTGGTAAGAAGCTAGCTTCTCAACCACATGGTTCCAGGTTCAGTCCCACTGCATGGCACCCTGGACAAATGTCTTCTATTATAGCCTTGGGATGACCAAAGTCTTGTGAGTGAATTTGGTTGATGGAAACTGAAAGAAGCCTGTCGTATATATGTATATATATGTGTGTGTGTGTTTTATCCCTCAGCCATTGCTTGACAACTGATGCTGGTGTGTTTATGTTTCTATAACTTAGTGGTTTGGCAAAAGAGACCGATAGAATTAGTAAAAGGCTTACAAAGAATAAGTCCTGGGGTCGAATTTTTTACTATAACCCTTTAAGGCAGTGCTCCAGCATGGCCACAGTCAAATAACTGAAACAAGTAAGAAAATAAAAGAAAAGTGAAAGAATATGCATCTAGAATGTGTATACAAATGTGGAATGGAACTAGCTGTAATAGTTCATCATCATTATAATCGTAATCATTTAATGCCCATTTTCTGTGCTGGCATGGGTTGGACAGTTTGACTGGAGTTGGCAAACTGTAGGACTGCACCAGGCTCTAGCTGTGTATTTTGGCATGGTTTCTATGACTGAATACTCTTTTACATGGTGCCAGCACGAGCTGTAATAGTTCATCTCAAAGAAACTTCTCCAAAAGACCTGCTTGTTAAATAGGGGATTCACTCAGAATTCTTGTGGTTCACCAGAATGCTTGTGTTTTGACTTGGTTTGACCTCCTCAGTGATGAATACTCTGTACATTCTTAGCCAAGCAAAAAGTACTTGGCCTTATAGAGAAATTAGATAACTAAGCATTTACTGATTTCTGTGAAGGCTAGTCAGGCGAGAATTAAATTAACATACACACTAGAAGCAGCCTCAGATTAAAATACTGCTGCATATACACACTTATAATGTGTATGCAAATGTGGAACAGCACTAGCTACCCCCCCC
>NC_068981.1:134194156-134197467 GCF_001194135.2 Octopus bimaculoides
ATCACTACCACCACCACTGCAGCCACCACCATCACCACCACCACTACCACCACCACTACCGCCGCTGCCGCCACTACCACCACCACCACCACCACCACCACCACCAAATCACATTTTGGCTGTATACTGATTTTATGACAGTGTTTTAACTTGTATTGCTGCTGATGGCAATAATCCTGATGCTGC
The DNA here is from genome assembly GCF_001194135.2 of Octopus bimaculoides. Lineage (NCBI taxonomy): Eukaryota > Metazoa > Mollusca > Cephalopoda > Octopoda > Octopodidae > Octopus > Octopus bimaculoides. The sequence goes on from NC_068981.1 coordinate 134,194,343, forward strand.
TGTCCACGTAGCAATAGTAATGTTGATGACAGAAACACTGCTGATGATAATTGCAGTATTGCTGTTGGTCAGAGTAATAGCAATATGGTTGCTGCTGCCAATGATGATGATGATGACAGTAATGGCTCTGCAGCAACAGCTGCTGCTGATGGTGACAATAATAGTAGTGATGCTCTGATGACAAATAATAGCAATGCAGCTGTAACTGATGACAGTAATAATACTGCTGCTGCTGAAGATGATGACAATAATAGTGATACTAATACTGTTACTACAGGTGTTAGTAATAGCAATGCATCTGATATATCTGCTGCTACTGTTGCTGATGCGACAATAAAAATGAAAACTCACTTGTTTTTAAGTTGCTATATATTGCTGATCGAGATAGATTTTAGTGGTAGAATCTTACTTTTTAGTAGATAGTTTTAGTGGTAGAGTGTTGCTGAATAGTAAATGGCTTAGTGGTAAATAGTTTAGTGGTAGAGTCTCATTTAGTGATAGAATCTTAATGATTGATAGAGTATTGCTCAGTAGTAGATAGTTTGGTGGTAGAGTCTTGCCATGTAGCAGATAGTTAAGTGATATAGTCATGCTTAGTGGTAGTCTTGATTAGTGGTAGATAATTTAGTAGCAAGGTCTTACTCCATGGTAGAGTCTCATTTAGTGGTAGAATCTTATTGATTGGTAGAATATTGCTTAGTAGTTGAAAGTTTAGTGGTGGAGTCTTGCCATATAGCATATAGTGATATAGTCATGATTAGTAGTAGATAATTTAGTAGCAGGATATTACTTCAGGGTAGATAGTTTAATGGTAGACTCTCATTTAGTGGTAGAATGTTATTGATTGGTAGAATATTGCATAGTAGTAGAAAGTTTAGTTGCAGAGTCTTGCCATATAGCAGATAGTTTAGTGAAATAGTCATGCTTAGTGGTAGATAATTTAGTAGCAGGATTTTACTCCATGGTAGAGTCTCATTTAGTGGTAGAATCTTATTGATTGGTAGAATATTGCTCAGGTGCAGATAGTTTAGTGGTAGTCTTGTTATATAAACAGTTAAATGATATAGTCATGCTTAGTGGTAGTCTAGATTAGTGGTAGACTCTTTCTTAGTGTAGATAGTTTAGTGGTATAGTCTTGTTTAATGATAGACTTGACTAGTAGTAGTTTAGTCTTGGTTAGTGGTAGAATCTTGCCTAGTATTAGACAGTTTAGTGGTAATGGCTTAGTGGTTAGAGCATCGGGCTCACAAATCATGGAGGTAGTGAGTTTAATTCTCAGACCAGGCTGTGTGTTGTGTTCGTCAGCAAGACACTTTATTTCATGTTGCTCCAGTTCACTCAGCTGTAGAAATGAGTTGCGATGTCACTGGTGCCAAGCTGTATCAGCCTTTGCCTTTCCCTTGGATAACATCTGTGGCATGGAGAGGGAAGGCTAGTATGCATGGGTGACTGCTGGTCTTTTACAAACAACCTTGCCCAGATTCATACCTCGGAGGGGAACTTTCTAGGTGCAATCCCATGGTCATTCATGACCAAAGGTGGGAGTCATTACTCTTTTAGTGGTAGAATCTGGCATAGTGGTATACTTTCATTTAATGGAAGTCTTGAGTTTTGCTTAGTGGTATAGTTTTATTTTGAGGTAGTTTTGCTTAATAGTAGATAATTTAGTGGTAGAATCCTACTGAGTGGTAGATAATTTAGTGAAATAGTGCTACCTGGTGAGAGATAATTTTGTACTATCGTCTTGCCTAATGGCAGAAAGGTCAGTGGTAGATAGATGGAAGGTATAGTTTTGTTTAGTGGTAGAATCTTTATTAGTGGTAGACAGTTTGATAGTAGAGTCTTACTCAGTAGTTGATTGTTTAGTGGTGGAACCAACCTTCCTTAGTAGTAGATAATTTCATGCTATGCTGTTGTCTAGTGGTAGATAATTTAGTGAGAAAAACTTACTTTTGCCTAAGAGGCTTCAAGTATTTCACCTTATCTTTAAGAGACCACACAATTTAACACTTTAACTTGAGGAAACAATTAGGATGTTAATAATGTGTGTGTGTTTGTAGGTGTATATATGTGCATGTATATGAGTGTTGTGTATGTTTGTGTGTGTGTATGTATATGTGTGTGTATATATATATATATATATATATATATATATATATATATATATTATATATAAATTCTTTTTCTTTTATTTTATTCCTTTCAGTCATTTGACTGTGGCCATGCTGGAGCACCGCCTTTAATCAAGCAAATCGACCCCAGGACTTATTCTTTGTAAGCCTAGTACTTATTCTATCGGTCACTTTGGCTGAACCACCAGGTTATGGGAAAGTAAACACACCAACATTGGTTGTCAAGAGATGGTGGGGGGACAAACACAAACATACATGTATATATATATATATATATATATATATATATATATATATATATATATATATATATATATATGACAGGCTTCTTTCAGTTTCTGTCTACCAAATCCACTCACAAGGCTTTGGTTGGCCCGAGACTATAGCAGAGGACACTTGCCCAAGGTACCATGCAGTGGGACTGAACCCGGAACCATGTGGTTGGCAAGCAAGATTCTTACCACACAGCCATGTCTGTGCCTATATATATATATTATCTGTTACTTGTTTCAATCATTTGACTGTGGTCATGCTGGGGTGCACCGCCTTGGAGAGTTTTAGTCGAATAACTTGACCCCAGGACTTATTTTTTAATCCTAGTACTTATTCTATCAGTCTCTTCTGTGTTTGTCCCCATAACTTAGCAAAAGTTATGGGGACAAATACAGAGAGCGAGAAGGAGAAAGAGCTTAAATTTACAGAAAACAAAAGGCAAAGACAGGTGAGGGAACAACAAGCAGATGTATTAGTTTGATGCTCAAGAAGAATGGAAAAGTCTTTGACATTTCGAGCCTAAGCTCTTTGACAGAAAGGGATGAGAGGAAAAATAATGGAGAGAGAAAAAAATGTGTAAGGATTAATGATTAAGCTTTGGTTAGCCTGAGGCTGTAGTAGAAGACACCTGCTGTAGGTGCCATGCAGTGGAACTGAACCCGGAACAATGTGATTGTGAAGCAAGCTTCTTGCTATGTTTGTGCCTATATATATATATAT
>NC_068981.1:134197477-134198211 GCF_001194135.2 Octopus bimaculoides
CAAACACACACACATTCTCTCTCCCCCACCCCTCTCTCTATTTCCAGACACACACACACATAAAATATATATAAATGTGATGGTGCATGGCCTAGTGGTTAGGGTGGTGCACTCATGATCGCTAGATTGTAATTTCAATTCCTAGACTGAGCGGTGATTTGTGTTTTTGAGCAAACCACTTCATCTCACGTTGCTATGCAATCTCTTTAACACCTGATGTATGGTACACTGTGCACCTGTTCAGACAGTGTTGATTTGATGGAGAGAGCAAGCTAATGTGCTGCATGAACATTTAATCACTATAAACAAATCATTTGTGCAGGTCATTTGGCAAAAGCTGAATGCTCATAAGTCATCTTTGACAGGAGAGTCAGGCTGTCTACAGTAGAAAGCTGACCAAAGCATTCTACTGTAGACAGGCCTACCAAAGCCTTGTGAATGGATTTGGTAGCTAGAAACTAAAAGAGGCCACTGTATGTGTGTGTGTGTGTGTATACCCTTGGCTTGACATCACATGATGGTTGTAAAAGAGCATCACCATCATACATGCAATGTTGTTTGTTTCCAGTCTTCTTTAAAAAACATGTCTGACCAAGAGAAATCTCATCTTGCTTGGAAACATATGGATTGGTAAGAGGAAGGGCACTTAGCAGTAGAAAATCTGCTTCTACAAATTTTGTCTGACCTGTACAAATATGGAAAAAAAGTTCATTGAATGACTGTTGGTATATGTG
>NC_068981.1:134198663-134209059 GCF_001194135.2 Octopus bimaculoides
GTAAAAAGCACCATCCAAACATGTTCATTGCCAGGTCCGCCTTATTGGCTCTGGTGCCGGTGGCACATAAAAACCACCAATTGATCGCAACCAATGCCAGTACCCCTGACTGGCTCCTGTGCCGGTGGCACATAAAAAGCACCATCTGAATGTGTTCCTTGCCAGGCCCGCTAAAAGCACCAACGGATCGTGACCAATGCCAGTACCCCCTGACTGGTTCCTGTGCTGGTGGCAGGTAAAAAGCACCCACTTCACTCTCAGAGTGGTTGGCGTTAGGAAGAGCATCCAGCTGTGGAAACTCTGCCAGACCAGTTTGGAGCCTGGTGCAGCTGCTGGCTCTCCAGACCTCAGTCAAACTGTCCAACCCATGCCAGCATGGAAAACAGATGTCAGTCGATGATGATGATGATGATGATATATGTGTGTGTACATGTGTTTGTGTATATATATATATATTTATTTGCAAAAGTGAGCAGAAATGGCTTTTCTGATATTTTTTCCACTTTAATAAATTAGATGTTCATAAATTATTAGTTGTTTACCAAAGGTGACTCTGATAGGAGTTACTTGCTTAAAAGCAATTTTCAAACTGATATTTTAGAGTTTGTTATCCATTGTTTAAATAGGGAATATTTAGTGTATGTTTATAATTAAACACTCCCTATTTAAACACGTAATAACTTATGAACATCTAACTATTAAAGCAGAAAAATTATCAGAAAAGCCATTCTATTCATTTTTTCAAATATATAATACTGTGCCAAGGGCTTTCTATTTCTTATTCTACTGTGTGTGTATGTGCATGTGTGTTGGTGTGAGTGTGGTCTTATTATGCTTGTGTTTGTTCATTGGTTTGCAGGAATTGATTAGACCTGAGAATATTTGGGTTAAATGATGATGATAGGATGGGAATTGTAGCAAATTCCACTTTAGTTTCATTAATCATTTCCTTTAAATACTCCACATCCTTCACCTTCCTACCAAAACCAACATCTTTGATTTGCTAGCCAAACACAGGTATGTGCAGTTTCCCCCCAGCTCTCTCTCTCTCTCTCTCTCTCTCTCTCTCTCTCTCTCTCTCTCTCTCTCTCATGTATATATATATATATATATATATAATTTTAGGGAAAAGAACCAAGGTTCATGAACTCATCAATGAAAATCCACTGTCACATGTATATATATATATTTAATACTGTGAGATTTAATTTAATTTTAATTTTTAATAAATTGATTTTAATTGAGTTATTACCTGTAATTTTGGATTTTTATCCCTAATATTATTATTATTATTATTATTATATATATATATATATATATTGCACCAGAAATTATATTGGACACTGTTATGGATACTGTAGTCCATAATAAATTTAAGTTAGCAATTAGTAGACTTGTGAGGTGGTAGTTTAGCTCTGAACTATGTAGCATCAAGACAATAGAAGATGAATCTCCCCTAAATAGGATGTGAATCTATGGCAGGTAACCCAGATGATCTGGTAAATATTTTTTGTAAGTATTACTATGTTATTAAAAAATGGGTTTTTGTACCTTCTTGTACCCCATTCTAGACCATATCACGTCAGAGTTCCCACTAAGCATTCATATCTCTAAGGTGAAAATTATTTTCTTTTTAATTTCAAATCATTGGAATATTGAAAAAAAAAAAAAGAAAAGAAAAAAAAATCATTGTTAGTAAAGGTTATCAACTGGCTTAACCAACCACAATTTGGTAAATAGCCAGTGAAATGAGACACAGAGTATTGTTCACTGAAGCACTATAATATTCTTGTAGTAGATTTGAATTTGCAATCAAGGAATCGATAGACTGATGCCTTATCTATGCAAGGCTTTAATCTTAACACAATAAATAAATGTTTTAGGTGAATGCAGACATGAAACCCATTAAATAAGATTCATTCTTAATTGGTGGAATTGGGTAGATTCTTCTTGGTGAGCTAGCCAGCTGTTTACTGCATACTATTTGTTATTTTTTAACAGAATTTTCATTATCCAAAAAGTGCATTTGAAACACTATGGTAAAGGTATTATGTTGGCAGTATATAGAAATCATGGAGCATTGGTTAAATGTTTTAATGTATTGAGTTACCTAACAATCTGTTCTGAATTCTATTCTTGCTTGGCTTAATCTTACCTTTTATTCATATGACAAACCCTCTCTCTCTCTCTCTCTCACACACACACACACGCACACACACTTTTGTGTGTGTGAATGGTTTGTTAAACAGGAACAGAAAAGAAGCCTGTTGTACACAAATACACACACACACATTTGTGTGTGTGTGTATTTGTGTACAACAGGCTTCTTTTCTGTTTCTGTTTAACAAATCCATTCACAAGACTTTAGTAGAAGACACATGACCATGGTGCCACACAGCAAGACTGAACCTGGTACCATGTGGTGGGAAAACAAACTTCTTACCACACAGCCACTCCTTCCTCACAAAATGACCAACTGATATTCTCGCCCTGCTTATTGACTTGCAATTGTTCAGGAACAGTCACTACACCAATTTCACAGGGGGCCTGCAAGGTCTTACACATATTCCATTCTTGACCAACGCATAAATAAATAAGAATTATTAAAACTCGTGTTTCTCAAGAAGTTTTTCCTGCTACTGAATTTTCTTTATCTCTGGTGGAGCATGCCATATGAAGCAAATTATTTTTATCTGAAGATTCATTTTCCTCAACATCAAACAGGATTAAATAGATTATTTATTTAAATTGACAGTTGTTGTTTCTTTTGGTTGAAATCCATGTTAATAAGAGAGAACAGATGATGAGGAAAAAAAGCAATGAGGAAATATGAAGGGGAGGAGGATAAGATGGAAACAAATATTTTTGATGATAAGTCATGCTGGTAATTTAGTAGTGATTTTACAGGTGGCTTTACTAAAATTAATGGCAGATCTGTTGTTATATTTTGCAGTGACATCATCAGGATCATTATCAGCATTGTCATGTATCCACTTTTCCGTGCTGTCATATATGTGTCTGTGTTTGTGTGTTTGTTTGTCCCCCCAACATTGCTTGACAACTGATGCTGGTGTGTTTACGTCCCCATAACTTAACGGTTCAGCAAAGCAGACCGATAGAATAGGTACTAGGCTTACAAAGAATAAGTCCTGGGGTTGATTTGCTCTACTAAAGGCAGTACTCCAGCGTGACCACAGTACAATGACTGAAACAAGTAAAAGAATAGAAGTAAAGAATAGTACTACAGACATAACAATGTACCAAGAGATATCAACAAGTTCAAGACCTACTTACTACCATTAGTTCACGGTCACCCAACAATTACATTAACTTTTACAGCGATCTTATGAAACACTGAGGTTACATAAGAATTATACCTAACAGATTAGCAACCATATAATTATTTCTAAGGTAGCCACCTCAGAAATGGAGGAATTAGGCATTAACCACAGCATTGAGATTAATCCATAAGTAAATAATTTGTAATCTCAAAGCTTAATTGATCTACTGAACCAGAGAGTTAATGCTACTATTAATTCACACACAACTAGTATTAATTCTTTTGAGAGTTGTAAATGTATTTATTGACACAGATATTCATTAATTATGGAGAAACATACTCAAATATACATATATGAGAGGATGCTGTAAAGGCCTGATTAGAGGCCCAACCTTCAGAGTATATACATATACGAGGGGATGTTGAAAAGTTCCTAACTTTAAGGGTATCATGAAAGGCCTAATTGGAGGCTCGACATTCTAAGTTCTTTTACAGGGTTAAGAAAGGCTGAAGGACAGCTGCAATGTGTGTGAATCTGAGATGGGAATATGTTGAATAAAATCATAATTAACTGATCCTCCTGTATTTTCTGTAATCCAAAGCCAGGAACTTTTCAGCACCCACTTGTAGATCAATCAATCAATTTTTTTTTGTTTATTTCATATAAGAGTGATGAAGAAGTCAGTCCTTGACCCCCCCCCCCCCAGTCCCATTCCTAACCTTTTATCCAAAACCTACTGTTCAGAATTCTATTCCACTGGAGCTCTATCTCAGCTCATTTTCCCTCTCTCACTTCAACAATTAATAAGTAACAATTAAAATTAAATATAAACCTTCATTAAGTTTGCCAAAATACTTTATAGGTGAGCCTAGGAGAATCTTCAAAAAAACAAAAAGAAGGAAAGTAAAAGTGCAGGCATGGTTGTGCGGTAAGAAACTTGCTTCCCAACCACTGTGTGGCACCTTGGAATGACCAAAGCCTTGTGAGTGGATATGGTAGGTGGAAACTAAAAGAAGCTTGTCATCTATATATGTGTGTGAGAGTGTGTGTTTGTCCTCCACCCCCTTGCAACAAGTGTTGGTGTGTTTAAGTCCCCGTAACTTAGCAGTTTGGCAAAAGAGATCAATAGAATGAGTATCAGTCTTAAAAGAATAAGTACTGAGGTTGATTCGTTCAACTAAAAGTTCTTCAAGGCAGTGCCCCAACATGGCCACAGTCAAATGACTGAAACACGTAAAAGACATACGATACAAGATGCTGTCCTTCTTAAATAAAATAAACTTAAAGCTTAATATCAAGAGATACTTAAAGCTGTACAGTTCAAATAAAATATAAAGAAATGAGACATGTGTTTTCCTAGGCCATTAGCAATATATAAGATAAAAAAGAATCAAAGAAGACTGGTGGTGGTCTGCATTGGCACAACTTATATTAATTATTTGGAAACAGCAACAGAAAGAGTATGCCACAGAAAGAAACCATTATCATAGCAAAACAAAAAGCAACACATAATGATGAGGTTACCATGTGTACCTTGGTTTCAGAATAGACAGATATACTATGTCCCTGCATATTATAAGAAAGAGGTGACTAAAAGGATCCGTGACAGGAAGAGAGAGCTTGAACATAAAACACTGTTTTGAGCACTTATAAGATGCCTTGCATACATACCATCAAGGTGATCTTAAAGCTCCTTCTGCATTGTACTGATTTTGATTCTGAAGTTAGGAATGCTCTCTACAAATTTCCTGAAGAAGGCCAGTCTTATTGCCTTTGAAATACTTGATTGCCAAGTGTTTTGAAGCTTATTACAGGCACTCCAGGCGTGTCCCCTATGTGATGAGAGATCTTTTCTTACTGTCAGTAACATAGGGCTCGAGAAAACTGAATATTGTATGAACACAATTCACAGGAAATTTCTCATGGGAGTTGTCATAATAAAAGCACTTCTGTTATGACCTCCACTTATTTTAGATACTTTGTTTAATTTTATAGTGTTTTACTTTATTAGATACTCAGTGTGTAATTGATTATTGTAATGGAGGTGAGACACTGGCAATATGTGGTGTGTATATAGCTAGTAATAATTTATGAGTATATATAGCTGGTGATATTGGCAAGTGTATACAGCCATAAAGTTTTCACAGAAGCTATATTAGGTAAAGTTAGGAAGTATCTGAAAATATTTGTAATTACTAATCTTCAGCAAAAACTTAATATTAATTAATTTGGGGAAAATACTTTTCTAATTGATATTTCCATGATAATTAAATTTGCTTTGTTACTATTTGCAGTTTGTATTACTAACCTGGTGAAAAAAAAAGTTAAATTTCATAGGAGCAGGCATTGCTCTGTGGTAAGACATTTGCTTCCCAACCACATGGTTTTGGTTCAGTCCTACCACATGGCACCTCGAGAAAGTATCATCTGTAGCCTCAGGCCTTGCGAGTGGATTTGATGGATGAAAACTGAAAGAAACCTGTTGTGTGTGTGTGTGTGTTACTTTCTCCTTGACTTCACATGATAGTTGTAAGCAAGTTTTGTGCAAGTGGTATCCTTCATTTCCAATCTTCCAAAACATCATCAGTAGTACCTTAATTGAAAACAGATGGGGGTTGGCAACAAGAAGGGTATGCAGCTGCATGGAAGAGTAGACATTAAGATGATGATGATGATACCCCATGGCTTCAACACTTTTATTCAAAAATGTTAAAGCCATGATCATCATACCATTGCTTAAAGTATTTAGTTACACATATATGTATATATTTACGTGTGTATACCTTTGTGCCTGTGTTTGTCCCCCACCAGAGCTTGACAACTGATGTTGGTGTGTTTATGTCCCTGTAACCTAGTGGTTCGGCAAAAGAGACCAATAGAATAAGAACTAGGCTTAAAAAAAAAGTCCTGGGTTGATTTCTTTGATTAAAATCCTTTAAGGCGGTGCTCCAGCATGGCCACAATCAAATAACTGAAACAAGTAAAAGAATATATATATATATATATATATATATATATATATATATATATATATATATATGGGTGTGTGTGTGTGTGTGATTTGTAGGAGTTTTGGCTATTATTTCTAACAGCCCAAATGACTATATATATACCCCATTTTTGGGCTTGAGTATATATCTTAAATACTATTTACATGAGTAGCTAATTTTAAAAGATTACCTTCAAACTCCCATTATAACAATTTTATATTTACACTTTAAATTCTTACTTAATGGGAAGTTCATTGAGAGTTCGTCTGTGATGCTATTGATAGATTTCATTAAGGTCTTTAGATATAAAGGTGTTAACTGACATTTATTGTATTGCAGTGTATAAAGAGGTTTTAGTATTCAAACGATCTCAATGCTTCAAGCAGACTGGCAGTGAATTAAATATGAAATCATTGCCAAGCCATTTCGGGAAACAGATGCACGTTTTAATTTACTATTTATCCCCCGCTTCTCTCTCTCTGTCTCTCTGTCTTTCACCACCCTTCCCTTTTGTTCTCACTCTCTCTCCATATATATATACACACATACATAAGGTGAAAAATAAACAGATATGTGCATTGTGTGTGCACACACATATATATATATGTATGTGTGTGTGTGTATATATATATATATATATATATATAATATAATATACATACATCTTTCTCTCTCTCTACACACTCATATATATATATGTATGTGTGTGTGTGTGTATATATATATATACAAATGTGCATATACATATATACATACACACACACATATTTGATATATATATTGTGTAATAAAATGGTTGAGTCATTAGAACATCAGACAGAATACACATACATGCATGCATACATACATACATACATACACACACACACATGGATGCAGAATGGCTGAATGGTTATAAGGTTGACTTCAAAATCACTACATCCTGGGTTCAATCCCCCTCTGTAGTATCTTTAAAAAACGTAAAATATTTTTATTGGTAATGGAAGCAGTATTAGTGCAGAATAATATTCTGCATGTCTTATCATTGAAATCCACAAAACTTAACTTCCAATCGAAATCCACAATACAATCCAATATTCATATAGTCACTTAGAGGTTCAGCCTCACAGAGGAGATTACAAAGGACGAAGTCTTCTGTGCTTGAGAAGACATGTGAAACCCAGTAAAATCGTGGTCTCCCACACATACAGGCATGTCCTTTATGGCTATCAAGCGACCCTTTCTGCTTCCTTGTCCGACTGCAGATGTGAAGTATCTCTTCTGGTGACCCCATGGGTGCTGGTGCAATGTAAAAAGCACCCATGTGTATGTGTGTGTAAAGCCAAAGAACCATAGCCATCATTTGCGACTCAGTGTAACCAGGTAGCATGTACTGTATTTTCACAAATTGTTTTGTGTGCCTATGTAGACACAAGTAAGCACAGACACCTTGTCAGCCCTCCCACCTATTGACCCAGTGGATGTGACAGCTGCAGTGTGAGAGGGCAGCACTAGCACACATGCTCATTTTCAATTGAGCAGACTGGAACAATATGAAATGAAGCCCCCTTTGTTCAAGAACACAACACATCACTCAGTCCAGGAATCGAACCCATGACATAAAGATTGGGAGCCCAACGCCCTAACAATTAGACCATATACCTACATGAACAATTATGTGTGTGTATGTTCATATGCCCAAATTTGTATTCAGGATTCTTTAAATAGAAATGCCCTGATCAAATTTTCAGTTGATCTTAGCTACGTAATTTGATAAGAGATGTTAGAAACCTTCTAGTTGAACCAGAGTAAATGTTATTAGGTTCTGCTTCTGAGTTTTCCCACTAATTACATATTTACTCTGCAAAGCTGATTGTCTACTTTGGCATACATTCTAATAAAGCACTTTAGTTCCAAACAACATTGTTATTCTCATATATACATAATAAATATTTATTTTTACTTGTTGTTAGTGAATTTCTCAAAAGACATGGTGTGCATGAATTTATCGCTTCTGACTGCCAAGGAAGGTGTTTTACAAAGGCTGTTCTATACAGCAGTTAGAACAGAATGCTTATCTCAGTCTATTGAGCTACATATAAGTGTTGTAATAAGAAAGAGTATCAACTAGTCATTAACTGCAATATTACTGTATACCGTGTTTGATGGTACAAAAGATACATTAGATGCACTCCAATTTTAGCAGCTTATATTTAAGAAAAAAGTTTTTTGTGCATCAAAGCTTGTACTATAGACTCAACTTCACATGTAGGAGCAGAGGTGATTTTTTTAAAAACTTTTTTATTTTTGAAAAACAGTGTGTCTTATATGCCACCAGCTATGGTAGTTATTATCTTTGCCAATTGCCTACCTCTGAATTCCTGTCCATATATGAATGAGGTTCGATCACTGTGGAAGTTGTTCCTCTTAGAGGCAGTATTCAGTTTCTCTGTATCTTTCTTGCTTTCTAAATTAAATTTGTTCAGTCAGCATTTAGCAATCGCTAATCCATGCAGTAATATTTGACATAATTCTATTTATTTAATGAGAGAATGACTCATGGTTGTGATAATGATTATCACCTTAATCATCAAGACAATAATTAGGATCATTACAATTTTTTTTTTCTCAACATTTGCCTGATTTAAATATGTCTAAGTCTTGTATGACCTTATTTGGATTTCTTGGTCTTATTGTTGTATTCTCAGAGAAGCCATGGTTAATTAAACGTCTTGTACATTGTTTGATATGTATTATTATAGAAAGTGCCTCTGAATCATAGGTCATTACAATAAAGGGGACATCCACCTGTCTGGCAAGACCAAGACTCCTTTTTTCAGATGCTGACAGCACTTCAGTGGAGGATGTAACCTATACTGCACTTTCCATCGAACCATATGAGTTAAGAAACTAGGGATGCAGGTATTACCCCAGCCTTTGCAGTGAAAAGTTTGCTATTTGTTAGTAGCTCTAAGAAGTCTGAGCTTTCATTTAATGCTGGGTAAAAATAAAGGAGCATGCAAAAGACATGCAATGTGACAAATGCTTGGTGGTATACCAATCCTACTCTTAAAGCCAGGAACTTTGCAACAACCCTTTGTGTGTGTGTGTATATATATATATATATGGATGTACGTATTGAGACACTGATGTAGCTTCTAGATTATATTAAAATAATGTAAGCTTTATGCATTGAGTTCTATATCTCCCTATTGTGTATATAATTCTCTTCCTCCTCTCTGTCTATATATACATGTGACAGGTGTTTCGTTTACTAAATTCCAGTGCCAAGAAGACACTTGCTCAACGTGTTACTCAGTGGGATTGAACCCGGAACCATATGACTGCGATGAGAACTTTTTAACTAGATAGCCATGTCTGAGTAATTGTGTTCCTCAATTGTAAATACATTCAGCATGTACTTTTTATTTCGACGATATAACCTCTAGTAGTCTAAAATAGTTAATGTAAAATAAATGATTGGCCCCCACAGTGTTTAGTTGTGCTATTTTGATTTAAAGTGCTTCATGTTATTGTGACATGAAGATAGATGCGGCAATTTTAATTTTTCATTACCGAGACAATAAGCTGATTTAATGGTAATTCAGTGATGTAGACTTCTTTGTGAATTTAGTTGGGACAAAACAGTTCTATTTGAAAGAAAATGAAATGAAATTCCCTGAGATAGAAAGGTATGATTGATTGAAAAAAAGCGAAAAGATTATCGTCTGTATTATATATTTAAATTTTAAATTTAGGCTGCTAAATTTAAATGTTATCTGCCATACTACTTCAGACTTCGTTGTTTCGTCTGTCTCACTTGACTTATCCTCCATTTTGTTTTGTTTGATGTTTCTATCAATAAAAGCTGTCCCCGAAATATTTATAAATCTTAACTGAATGGTTGTATACACACACACACACACACATTAATAGTTAGCAAAAGCAACAAACTCACTCAAGGTCCAAGAGTCACGTGCGTTGGCACTTAAATATATCCATATTTTGAGTTCTTTTTTTTCCTGTTTGCACCAACGCACACACACACACATTAATATATGTTGCTCTCTTTCATTGGGATTTCATTCACACACACACACACACACACACACACACACACACACATATATATATATATATATATAT
>NC_068981.1:134209217-134210568 GCF_001194135.2 Octopus bimaculoides
GCATACCAAAAAAATCCAAAGATTAAAATTATATTACATACAAAAATAAGAGGAATGACCAGCAAAAGTGGACTCCTATATGCTAGAAATAGATGCCGAATCATCTAACCACGAAAAATATGTTCTCAGCAAAAATTTAGCGACACAACAGACTGTAAAAGAGCAAGACAAATGAAAAATACTAAATAAATAAATAAATAAATAAAACGATTAACCTACCATGGTTTCACCTGTTAAAATTTACATAAGTAAATATCTGCAGGATGATCAGCGTAGTCTGTCGATTTATAAAATATAATTTCCAGAACTAGACACAAGATGTCCACCCGAAAAGGGGGCACGTGTAGAGTTCTACAAATTACATTCAGTGTATCCTTTCAAATGTCTTCAATCTGGCGCGCTAAGTCCGGAAATAACTCTGCAGTTAATATATTTTTGCAGCTAATTTACCGGTTTGAGAACATCATTATTTAAAATTTATTAATAAGGGTAGAAATCGACATCAATCAATCAAAACCAGTGGTCTAGCATACCAAAAAAAAATCCGAAGATTAAAATTATATTACATACAAAAATAAGAGGAATGACCAGCAAAAGTGGACTCCTATATGCTAGAAATAGATGCCGAATCATCTAACCACGAAAAATATGTTCTCAGTAAAAATTTAGCGACACAACAGACTGTAAAAGGGCAAGACAAATGAGAAATACTAAATAAATAAATAAATAAATAAAACGATTAACCTACGTACCATGGTTTCACCTGTTATTTTTGTATGTAATATAATTTTAATCTTCGGATTTTTTTGGTATGCTAGACCACTGGTTTTAATTGATTGATGTCGATTTCTACCCTTATTAATAAATTTTAAATAATGATATTCTCAAACCGGTAAATTAGCTTCAAAAATATATTAACTGCAGTTATTTCCGGACTTAGCGCGCCAGATTGAAGACATTTGGAAGGATACACTGAATGTAATTTGTAGAACTCTACACGTTCCCCCTTTTCAGGTGGACATGTTGTGTCTAGTTCTGGAAATTATATTTTACAAATCGACAGACTACGCTGATGATCCTGCAGATATTTACTTATGTAAATTTTAACAGGTGAAACCATGGTACGTAGGTTAATCGTTTTATTTATTTATTTATTTATTTTTATTTAGTATTTTTCATTTGCCTTGTCCTTTTACAGTCTGTTGTGTCACTAAATTTTTGCTGAGAACATATTTTTCGTGGTTAGATGATTCGGCATCTATTTCTAGCATATAGGAGTCCACTTTTGCTGGTCATTCCTCTTATTTTTGTGTATGTATATATATATATATATATATATATATATATATAT
>NC_068981.1:134210751-134218599 GCF_001194135.2 Octopus bimaculoides
ATAGATAGATAAAAAAGTGTAGGTGGCATATATATATATATATATATATAGTCTGTCAAAAACATAAATCCGAATGAAGCACACTCTAAAATATAGAGTAGTATACATGAAAAATGGGGAAGGCCGGTTTATGGGATTCCCGTTCATAAAGGGCGTATCGTCAGATCCCAAAACCTGTTGGACCAAGACCTCCTAAAAATAAGGAAATGGACGGGAAACCTAAGGTAATCCCATAAACCGGCCTTCCTCATTTTTAACATATATCTATACATATATTATATATAGAAAATTGTTTTTATGAAATTCCTTTGAAAGAGAACGACAGATTTTTCAAAAATTTATCTTGTAGAAAAGGCGTTTGATGTCTATAAACTAAGCTATTAAATTACGTGATTTCCCAGTTCCAAGCTCCAGCAATTTATCGTTGTTTTTTTCCCTCTTACCTATTTACCTGCTAAGCAAATAAACAGGTTCCCTGACTCATGACGCTGGTAAATAAATTTAGTTCTTAGACATCTTATTGAATCAGACATTGCGACTCCCTCAATTTAGTTTTAATTTAGATCAGAAACCATCGTAAACTTCTTGATAAGAAACACACACCTCTCTTTTTCCTTCCTTGTCACCATTAATGCATATACATACACTCATCGCGCACGCGGAAGTACATAATATCAAATTAGGTATCTCAGCTATTTTGGGTTTTTACTTCTGTTTCTGATTGATCGTTTTTGTAACAGCCAAATTGTTTTTTTGGCTCTTATAACTTTGTATAGTGTATTATTAAAGTGAGAACCTTGACTCCTTGTATTTCTTTGCACGAAAGGGGCCGTTCACGATTTAAAATAAAAACTAAAACGTGTCGCGAACTATTTATATCAAAACAAAATTCCTTGAGAATTCCATGTTCTTGACCCAAATCTGTAACATTCAAACAAAATCAGTGCGTGTACTGTGAAGAGGTGCGTGTTACATTTCGAGCAGGGCCCTGCTTTGAAGAAATAACCAAGGCTGTTATTTAACTTGATTATGCTGAACGAAGATCAAAGCATTCTAGCCATGACCATCCTGTCATTTTGTGCTGATCTAAGATCAAAGACATTCTAGCCATGGCCATCCGGCCATTTTGATGCATTATCTAGGAATATATTTTTTATTTAATGTGTGCTCATTTTTTTAAGACTGGTAATGTATAATTTAAGGAAAATTTGACTGTTATTTCTAGCAGGGTCAGAAAGCTTCATGTAACTCTGAGACCTTTTAAGGTACCACGCATGGCTTGAAACTTTAGTTGTACAATTTCCTTAAATGTATGTATGTATGTATGCATGCATGCGTGTATGCCTGCATGCATGTATGTATACGTGTGTGTGTGTTTTGTACTCTGAATTTCTTCTGTGTCCTTTTAAAGCCTAGCCAGGCTCATGGGCCCGGTTTCCCGGTTTCAATGGCGTATGTGTTCCCCAGTCCATCGCAGCATTACTCATTTTTGCCAGCTGAGTGGACTGGAGCAACGTGAAATGAAGTGTTTTGCCGAAGAACACAACGCGTTACCCGGTCCAGGAATCGAAACCACAATCTTTCGATCATGATGCTGACACCCTAACTACTAAGCCACGCGCCTCCACTTGTACTATGAATAATTATATTTAAAACAAAACCTGGTGGTCTTTTGCTACTAATAAAGTTAGCAAAATTAAACTAACTGCACTGGCTGAAAGTGAAAGGCAAACATCATTTCAGGATCCAGTGTTTAAAAACGAATTTGTTTGGATATTGCGTGAGTGAATTAGGTGAAAGCCAAAGTAAGTGAAGATAAGAATAGAAAAAAAAAAAAAATCCCGACATAACTACATATATGTACCCCGCCCTACGACTTTGTTTTCTCGTGACCTCCTGGAAAAACTTTGGGTATTTTTCAAAAAATATTTTCAACAAATACGTTTTAGGCGATGTAGATTACGATTATATCAGAATTTGATGTGAAAAAAAAAATGTGTGTAGGGAGACGGATAATTCACACTCTTCATCAAAATGTATGAGGAAACAAAGTCGGGGTGTATTAATTATTCGATCGCCATCTCCATTTTTTTAACGTTAAATTCGAAACTGTCGTAATCTAAACCATCTAAAAACGTATCTGTAGAAATTTCTATTAAAAAATATCCAGTTTTCAGAAAGTTTTGAAGAAATAAATCGGGATGTGTGAATTACCCGAAACTCCTTTCTACTCTTCGAAAATTCTTTTCCCAACAAATTCCGATATAATCACATTCTACACAGTCTAAAAATATATCTCTGGAAGATTTCATTAAAAAAAAAAAAGGAGAAAACAGTTGCTGGAGTACACACCTACAGTTATGACAAAAATGCTATGCACTCCCAGACTTACACGGTAGTGTGCTGAAAAGTTCCTGGCTTTGGGTAAAAGAAAATACAGGAGGATTATGGTTTTATTCAACATATTCCCCTCTCAGATCCACACACTTATTGCAGCGGTCCTTCAGTTTTTCCAAGCCCTGTAAAAGAACTCAGAATGTTAGGCCTCCAACAAGGCCTTTCGCGACACCTATAAACCAGGAACTTTTCAGCACTCCTCCACATAACTATACAGTCGCGCAGTTAGGCACACATGCATGTTATTCGCCATATTTTATGTGCAAAGTTCGAAAGATCATCAAAAACATTGTAAATATTTAAAAAATATTATTACTTATTTATTTCGAAAAATTTAAAGACGTCTCATGTTTGTATTATATTTTTCCACTCTGATTTGTTTCTGTCTTCTTTTGTCTTTTGTTATTTAATACGCAGTATGAAGAATCGCTGATTAAAAATAAGGTTACAATGCAATTTTAAAGGTTGCTTGAAAATATATCGTTTTGTGGAATCCATTTCGATACGAAATATTTTTGGAAATAATATTCAACTGTAAATTATTTCACTAAACATGAACTTTAGTGTCGGAGAGAAACAAAACAATCAAACAAACCCATCTTTGCCTTTCCTGAAGGAAAAAAATAGAAAAAATTCCTGGAAAGCAAAAAGAAACTGAATTATATTTTAGTGTTTGATTATCACGAAGGTAATATTTTTAGCATTTTAATTATTAGTATTTGCAATAATTTTGTTGAGCTTGTCGGATTTTCCAAAGTTCTAACGTTCATCTCTACCAACACGAAAGTAAGTCTTGGTGTTCTGGCTATATTAAGCTATTTAATGTTTCTTCTTAGCAATACATGGCAGTGCTTGGCATTATAGTTTTCTTTTACTTTTGTTAATGTATTGTTTAGAAGTGTGTACTCATTAATTTTGTTGATGTAAAACCGCTTAGCTTTTATACCATAGTCAATACCAGCACTATGGACTTTTTCTTTCTTTATAGGAATGATAAAGTTAATTTTACTATGATAGTACCGATACCTTCCTTTGGTCGGGAAGGGCGGGCAGTGTTTATTTGTTTGGTAGCCTAAGCGAAAGAGATTGTGTGGTGGACCATATTGAAAGGGCTGAAGATATATACTCTCCTTTTTGACCAAGCCTCCACTTGAAAAAGAAAGAGAAGCAATTGCTGCCTCCCTGCAGTTTTGTTGAAAGATGAATGAATGTGGCAAGAATGGTCTGATTGAACGGGCCTATTCTCAGAATGCGCCTGTGAGTCGAAGGAAAGCAATGTGGAGAGGGCACTTGCCCTAGTGGTCAGGGCGATCATGGGTTTTGTGGAATTATTCATCGTTAGATTTTATATTCCGTTTGTCTACTTTTTACACGCTTCTGTAAGTAACCTCATATTGTATTGTCTAGTACCGTTCCTACCGTTTTTTGTGAACCCTTAGCGATGAAGAAAGAAAGCATTAAGCGGTGTTTCGTCTGTCTTCGCGTTCTGGGTTCAAATTCCGCCGAGGTTGACTTTGCCTTTCATCCTTTCAGGGTCGATAAATTAAGTACCAGTGAAACACTGGGTCGATGTAATCGACTTAGCCCTTTCCCCCACATTTCAGGCCGTGTGCCTATATTAGAAAGGATTATTATTATCGGCAGAATCGTTAGTATGAATCTTTTACGTTCTGAATTCAAATACCGCCTGGGTCTACTTTACCTTTCATCCTTTTGTGATCGATAAAATAAAATATCCCCCCCCCCAAATTTCAGGCTTGTACCTATAGTAGAAAGGATTATGATTTTTATTTACCATCATCATCATTATTATCGACAATACTGAAGTTTATGGGCGAATGGTTTAGAAGTTTGTTTCACAACCACGAGGTCTTGCCCGGTTCGATCGTACTGCATAGCATATTGGGCAAATGTTTTCTTTCGCATCGAGCAGTAGCATGGTTGTTGATGGTGGGGGTGGAAACGGTGCTTTAGGATTACTGTATCAACTTGTATAGGCTTAGAGGGTCGCGGGTAGGATGAGGGACGACAAATTCAAGGGCAGCCTCGGCCGGTACACACTCTAGTTATGTCACTGGCGTCGAAACAAATCCATATTTTGTAATTCAAATTAGGCTGACGACGAACTATATTAGAAGCCCGTTTCATGTCTGTAATTCAAGTACACCTTTATCACATACATACACACACACATACGTACGAACACTCACTCATAAACACACACACACACACACACACACACACACATACACTGTGAATCACATTAGGAATACATGTCTGTTGAATGCTCGAACAACTGAATCTTCGTCGTTGAAACCGATGTTGACCTTTCCATCGTCACTTTCACTTTCTTCAATAAGCAGCTCCTATGATGTCATTTGGTGGGCAGCAACGATATTTTACTTTGCAATAAAAGTGTGTCGTTGTTTGTTTTAACAACATTAGTTGAACTAACTTTTCCTTTTTTAAATCATTTGTTTCTTTTGATATATTTTTTGTCTTGTAAAGCAAAATGAACAACTATGACAAACAGTAAACGATCTGATACAATCAGCCATCCCTCCACCCCCTCGAAATTTCTCACTGAGTCATTAAATGCCGGACTAAATGAAGTATTAAACTTGATTCACACACACACACACACACACACACACGAACAACAGAAATATAGTCTAACTGCAAGCCTAAATATCTGTCTGTCTATCTATTTGTCATCGTTTTCATCATCATCATCATCATCGTCACCATCTCTTTAACGTCTTTCTCATGCTTGCATGGGTTACACGAGACATTATTGGAGCAGAGTTTTCCATGGATGGATACCCTTCCTGATACCAACCCTCACCAATTTCCAAGCAGAGTAATAACCCTCCCCCCACTCAGTCTTATGAACAACAAACAGCCTGGGCTTGTTTATGGGGAGAACTGGAAAGAAATGACATCATTTGAATGTGCCTTTTATTTACAAAGATCACGTAACATGTCAAGAAGCCCAGATGTGCCTTTGCGGTGGATTGCAAACAAACGACACTATCAGCATGAACAGTGATAATTTTGTTTACAGTCAGCAGACATGTGAAGACGAAGTGAAATATGAACACAAACACATTGACACATAGACATATATGTATCATCATCATCATCATCATCATCTTTATATATAATGACTACATTTTATTGGAAGCGCAAATGTCCCATAAATGAAAAGAAAATTATCTTCACTAGTCATCAGACATAATGACATAATAACAGTAAAAGACAAACTGAAGCATTGGGTTTCTTTCTGACAATTTCAAAATATTTTATTACGAAATGTTTTAAACAGGATACCATTTACTAATGTGGTACAAAATGTTATCAAATGCAATTAGATCCATTCTTTCCAAATATCTTTCTTCATGTAAATGTGTGTTCAAATTAACTTTTTAACAAACATTAATGGTATTGGAAGCATCGTATGTTTAGCTTGGATGCATGTTGTCTGATCAATAACATTTATGGGATATCTGTGTGACATGAAAGCATTACATTTTTTTTTTTTGTTTTGTTTTGACTTCTAAAAGTTAAATGTTGATTCATCAGTGACACTAAACAAAACGAAAAGAAACAAACAAACCATGAAATGTAGTTTAACTCTTTAGCATTCAGACTATTCTGTCAAATATAATGCTTATTTATTCACATTGTTTTGAATTAATCATCTGTTATCTTGTAGCTTTGAGATTTCAATGATGTGAATATTTACTTTTAGAATGACATTGTAGGGTAGTTGTGAGAGGCCTGATCTGATCAGTTTGAACACAAAATATATAAACTATTTGGGCCTAATATGACTAGTTTGAATGCTAAAGGGTTAAATAACTGATCATCATCGTCCTACATGTCTCCTCCTATTCTATTTGGTCCAGGAGACTCTTGGGATAGAAGAGTCACTGAAG
The DNA here is from genome assembly GCF_001194135.2 of Octopus bimaculoides. Classification (NCBI taxonomy): domain Eukaryota; kingdom Metazoa; phylum Mollusca; class Cephalopoda; order Octopoda; family Octopodidae; genus Octopus; species Octopus bimaculoides. The sequence continues at coordinate 134,217,087 of NC_068981.1, forward strand.
AGGTCACAGACATCATCATCATCTTTATTTAAAGTTCGTACAAAACCAAACTGCATCTCATCTGGTTTAGTTCTATTCCTAATCAATTGAGCTATAACTCTCTGTAACTTACATGACCTAGTCCAGTACTTTGACACCTCTGTTGTTGTTTCTATAATTCTACTACACCAGTCATTGAAGATGACACCTTCCTGAATAACCCATTACACTCTTGGAGTGGTTGGCATTAGAAAGGGTATCCAGCCAATGAAACCATGCCAAATAAGACTGGAGTTTGGTGCAGCCCCTCAGCTTACCAGTCCTGGTCAAGCCATTCAACCTTTACCAGCATGGACAATGGATGTTAAATGATGATGATGATGATAATTCCATGTGGTTGGAGTAAAGCACCAGTTGAGTAGAAAGTAAGATAGGAAATGATATGGCTGATAGTGAGACTGGGTTGGAAAATCTAGAAGGAAGGTGCATTGCCAAGCGGCCAGAAGAGCAGCTGGGCAACAAGTTATGGGTGAGGCAGGGAGGGGAAGAGATTTGTACATGTCTTGCAACATGAGGATCAGAAGCATGTGAGGTTTTCAGGATCGTGAGAGAGTATGTGATAGAGAAGCGTATTTAAAATGATGAAGGCAGGCTCACCATTGATAGGGAAGTGCTACAATGAGAGGTTGTTGAGGAAAACTGGCTACCTCATGATGACACCAGAGGGACGACTAATTTAATTTGACAGCAACATGGGAGATGAGTAACTGAAGATACATTAAAATCAACAGTACTACTTCCAGTGAAGCCAAGAGTACTGTCAATGAAAGTTGCCCAAAGTATAGTTATTACTACCTGAAAATATTTTATTTGCAAATACACACACGCACGCATATGCGTGCGCGCACACACACACACACACACACACACACACACACACACATATATACACACACACACACACCTGTTTGACATTAAGATAAGTTTTAGAGGAAATGTTACACATGGGATCTTTCTGAATTGACTGATAATTTCACATTAGCTATTAAATACACTGATATAAGTGGCATCATGACATCTATTGGCATCGGAGTGTTTTAACATCTATGGATTCTATCTGTCTCATTAAATATAACTGCGTTATAATATTCGAATCTTACTCACATGTGAACATATATATATATATATGTGTGTGTGTGTGTACGTGCGTGCATGTGAGCACGTATAGATATAAGGTGTTTGCAATCACATATCAGTAAACTTTCTGTAATCTTTGAAATATATAAATTCATGATGATTGCTTAAAAATAAAATAAAACGTACTCATGCAAATACAAAAATTGAGAAAAATTTGTGTGTGTATGCACACACACACACATGTATGTATATATATATATATGTGTGTGTGTGTGTATGTGTATATATGTATATACATGTGTATATATACACATGTGCACAAGTTTATGTATGAATATATATACATATGTGTATTTGTATGTATGCATATATATATACACACATACATATATTTATA
>NC_068981.1:134218609-134220010 GCF_001194135.2 Octopus bimaculoides
ATATATATATATATATATATATATATATATATATATATACACCTATATCTATGTATGTATGTCTGTGATATAAGGCATTTACAATCATATATCAGCAAACTTCCAGTAATCTTTTTGAAATTTAATATAATATTGAAATTTCTAAAATGTTACTATTTTATATATTTTTATCTTCATCAATTTTATTACCTATATTTTGTTTTGAATTTTTACTGAAGAAACAAAAAATCAAACGAAACTAATAAATTATTAGCTCCAGGAGATTGAGACATTAAGCTTCACCAATGTATTTTGGTTAATTTTGTGTCTTTTTACATTGTTTTTTTTTTTTTATATATAAGCATTAAAAAAAAGCAATATAAAGTAATGTAATTAATATATATGTTTAGTAAGTTTACAGACACTTTCTTCAGACACACATGCATATAAAAGTTAATGGAAGCTTTGAAAGAATCGTCGTTGTCATCACCACCATCACCATCAACCTCATTGTCATATTATTGAACATCAATTGTGCTTTAGATTATTTTACAATTGATTCAGTGTGAAATTAGGTGGTAGCTGGGGTGGTTGGTGTATCATCATCATCATCATCATCGTCATCATCTTCATTGTTGTTTCAGTGTCCACTTTGCCATGCTTGCATAGATCAGATGGAATTTGTCGAGGCAGATTTTCTATGGCTGGATGCCCTCCCTATCATCAACTTTCATCTGTTTTCAAGCAAGCCAATATTTCCCTTTCGCTGAGCATGTTTTTATGGAAGACTGGAAATGAGTGACACCACTTGTATGACGGTGACACTCGTTTACAACCCTCGTGATGTCAAGACAAGGAGACACAATCAAACCCAAACACACACACACACACACACACACACACACACACACATTTATATACATAAACTAGGCATTTTCAGTTTCTGTCTACCAAATCCATTCTCAAAATTCTGGTTAGCCTAGGGCTAGAGTAAAAGACACTTGCTCAAACTACCATGCAATGGGACTGAACCCAAACCATGTGGTTGAGAAACAAACTACTTAACTATACAGCCATCGGAGTTTAATCAGGAGATTTAATGTAGCTTCTTCAGTTCATGAAATAAGTATATATACATAGAGAGAGAGAGACAAGCAGGTCAGGTAAGTTATCTTTGGTTGTAAAGAGTTGGAGCTCATTTCGTACTGAATAAAATATGCGGTAGCTTGCTTATCTCTCCTAGGAAACCTGTCTGTTTTTATTATTATTTTTTTTTAATGAGATAAAAATGTATCTTGTTATTTACAATGTTTACAAAATCAGTCTTTTATATGAATTTGTTTGCATTATTTCAAGTTATTTCTTATGATATTTATCTTGTTTATTTTGGTTTATTGTTAATATATATATATATATATATAT
>NC_068981.1:134220121-134234237 GCF_001194135.2 Octopus bimaculoides
ATATATATTTGTTTTGCTTCATAAACAGTAAATATCACTTGTACATGTAGCTTGTATTTGAGAGACAAGGAATTTATGATGACATCAACTTCTATAAATAAATATTTTTAATCCAATACAACAAATACTTTCTAATTTTTATTGTAAATTATTAATTTATATATATTTTTCTAAACATCCACTTCTATTATCATAGTCAAAGCTATATTTTAGAAACCTGGTTTCGTCTTCAGATCCAACTTGTACTTTAACCTGGCATAGTTTTTCATCACTATCCAAGTCAAACCACTTTCTTTTTTCTCTGCCATGCAATGCTAAATAATGAGCTACTCTTGTTCTTCATTCTCAATCTTAAACTCTTATTATAAAAGACTACCGTTGTTTTTTATCTCTCTGAAGTATTAATGAAGCTTGGATAGTTTTTAATATTTCAAGTTTCTGCCACCCTGTATATAAATAGCATGTGCAGACAACTGTCTTTTCTTAGCTAACAAGACCATGAAGATAATGGGAAGTTATCAAATGCTGCAGAACATAGATTTTGATATCATCCTCATCATCATCTTTTAATGTCGATCTTCCATGCTTGTATGGGCTAGATGGTCTGTCAGGATCCAATACATAAATCCAAGGACTGCACCATGTTTCAGTGACTGCTTTGGCATGGTTTCTATGATGGGATGCTCTTCCTCATGCCAACTACTTTAGAAAGATTACTGCATAGAACCTATGCACTAATATCATAGACTATTGTCATAATACCATGATTGTCAAAAATTAGCATATGCATCAAATATGTATGGGCCCAGTTCTTGGATATAACTCTGATGTTGGTAGTCACGTTTGTTTGTTTTCTGATGTAGAGAATTTAAAGCAGAACATTTTAATTAATTAGGTACAACCAAAAAAAACTCAGATTCAGAATGAAAAACAGTTGTGGCACAATAGGAAGGCCTATTTAAAACATCTGCACACAGTTTGCTCCTCTTGTCATCCTTACTGTTTCCCAACCCAAAGAGTCTGCAGTAAAAGCATTTTCCCTGATCATTCCTCTCCAGAACTCCAACTCTCTGAAGTTCCTACTCTGCTTTCATTTTACCTCAGCACATGTTGACTTACATTTGTCTTTAATCCTTTCTTGTTTCAGTCATTAGACTGTGGCCATACTAGGGTACTGCCTTGAAGAATTTTTAGTTGAATGAACCACCCCTAGGGCTTAAATTTCTTGCTAAGTCTGGTACTTATTCTTTTGGTCTCTTTTGCAGACCTGTTAAGTAACAGGGTTGTAAACACATATTATCAAGTAATGGTGGGGGACAAACACACACACACACACACACTGAGTTTCTTCCAGTTTCCATCTACCATGTCCACTAACAAGGATTTGGTTAGCCCACTTGCTCAAGGTGCCATGCAATGGGACTGAACCTGGAGCCATGTGGTTAGGAAGCAAGCTTCTTGCCACATCCCAATCAAGACTTTATGCTACTGTAGTGTAAGGGCCTACAAAGAAGGAAAAGAAGGGGACCAACAAATTCAAAAGATATCAATTGACAGAAAGCTTAAAGGACTGCATATAATTGAGCAAAGGAAAACATGATGATGATAGTGAGTTCCAGAGAGCAGCAGTTCATGGAAAAATGCTATTAGAATAAAAAAAAAACAACTTATGATTAACAAGAAGCTCAACAGAGGAACGACGTACCTGGGAAAAACCTGCAAATTGATGGGTACTGGTCTTCTTCTGCCACTTAGTAACCAAAAATAGGAATAAAAAAACCTCTCTAGGAATCAACTAAATCTTTAAATGATGAAAAGGCAGGAGTTAGACAAATTTAGACTATTTATAAAATAGCAAATCATTTATAGAATTTCACAATAGATGTTTATATTTTTAGAATATTTTTTTAACATTTGATGTGATATTTGACAATCTGCCATATAAGACCAAATGAAATAACACATACAAATGTCCCTGTATTTGCAGACTTGTTGAAGAGATACGCACTTGAGAAATGGTTGTAAAAAAAAATTTTCACTAATGTAACACAACTTTTGTGAAGTGTTAACTGACTCTTCTACAATTTCAGCAATATCATAACACTATGAAAAGGTTTTACTTATAGTAGTCTGTTTTAATTAGCATATTTAATATATATATATATATATATATATATATATATATATATATATATATATGACTTAGGTTAATAACTCAGAGATGCCATCTGTAGGAAAAACAATAGTTATTGTTAACATTAATGTACGTTTAATGTAGTGAATGTCACAGATATAAATATTTATGTGGTGAGTTAACGAAAACATTATCTCAGTGACTAAATATATTTTAATCATTTTAGTAAGTAAATGATGGGCATGTTCCAGTTTTATGATACCTCCTCAGCTAGCATAGATTTTACTTTCTTACCCATGCTTAGAATTATATTTGAAGTGTGTTTCTTACTTGCTTCTTATTCTAGAATAGCCTACTTTCATTGATTCTGAGTAGTTTGAAGTTCTCATTATTTGCTAACTACCTTATTACATGTTAACAAGAGGAATTCCTTACAAATCCTTCTCATATAATAATTATGCATTTCATTAGAAGTTCATTGTCATGTTGCATATTTTATTGAACTAATTCAGTATTCAAGTTTCTTCAAATGATAAACCTTTTCTAATCCAACATGCAGCCAGAGTAGAGTTTTGTAGAAGTATATCTACATTAAGCATTGGGCATCGTATTTTGTTCTGAGCATAGATGTCAGTAAGAAGGTCCTTCATTTGATGTGGTTAACAATGATATGCATTTCCGATGCAAAGCTGACCAAATATTTATGAAGATTTCTGATTCTGATATTTTGACAGCTTGAACAGGTTTATATTACCTTGAAAAAATATGCCATTTTATATCTCACAATAACAAAAGAATAATTTCTTTACAGCATTTGTACTGCCAAAACTAATAATAATAAAGGCCAAATTTATGGCATTTATCTTTTCTTGCCTTTGAGTATAACCAAGAAATGAAAAGATTGATTCAATTGAATCTAATACCACAAGACATTTATATGGATTGTAACTGTCAGATCTGAGATGATGTTACCTTGATATTTTTTTTACTTCAACATTGTGGGTTTTTTTTTATTTGGCAGTAGCAATATAAATACCACATTTCACCAGTTTCTCAGTGGTTAACTTACTAGACCTTTTGCTTGTAAGGAACATGTTCAATATATGCAATAGATATTGCATTGTGCCATGATGCAATTTTTATCTTGCAATTATATCTTCCATCTTTTTTATTCCTGCCTGCCTTTTCTTTCTTGCTTAAAGTAATATCAACATTCTGACATAAAGGAAGACTTCTTACAAAAGGAAAAAGAAATTACACCCATTTATGTATCATAAAATATTATACTTTATACTTTATAAATACTTGTAATTTATTGATCACTGGAGAGATAAACCTTAACTCTTGTGTTACCAAGAAGCTTGTCATGTGTGTGTGTGTCTGTGTGTGTGTGTGTAATGTATGTGTGTATCAGTGTGTACACTTGCCTTGATATCATGTGATGGTTGTAAATGAACATCATCATACAAGCAATGCTGTTCGTTATGAGTTTTATGTGAAAAACATGTTTGACCATCACATGATCACATGACCAGGTTATCAGATGTTATTGAACATCGCTGGTCACAATGTGCTTTTGCATTGTTTTAGCTTTCAAATGACGCCACCTGCTGGCAAGGCAAGCAGGCCAACAATCTCCCCCTGATCAAAGGCAGACTGGAGCAATGTGAAATGAAGTGTTTTGCTCAAAAAACAATGCGCTGCCTATTCAGGGAATCAAACCCATAATCTAGTGATCATGAGTGCAACAGCCTAACCACTAGGCCATGCGCCTTCATATTTGGCCATGGCAGAAATATCTTGCATGGAAACAGGTAAGGGTTGGCAGCAGGAAAGGCATCCATCTATAGAAAATTTGCCTCAACAAATTCCATCACATCCATGCATGCATGGAATGCCAGACATTTGATGATGATGGTGGTGGTGAGGAAGAGGAGGAGGAGGAGTTAATTGGTCAGTATTACAGAAATAACTTTGTATCATCTCAGCTGTTCCATCAGCACATAATTTAGTAGTAAAATGGTTAACTTATGTTAGCAATTCAAACTTCCTACTTGTTTTAGCAGCCAAATATTATTGTTGACAATGTTACGTTGCAGCAACATTATTTTGTCTTCCTGTCACATTCAGTTTTAATAACTACATTATGTTATTAACTATTTATGTACAACATACATGTTTACAGAATATAAACTCCCTTTCCTTCATAGAATCCAAGTAATGCTTTTCCAAATTAAATAATATTTTCTGTAAAAGACTGTTGGAATTCAATTCAGTTCAACTACTTTTGGAATTGCTAAGGTAAAAAAAAAAAAGAAAAAAGAAAGTTTTTATTTTTGGATTCAACAAAATTAAGTTGCAAGGTTGCTAGAGTCAGAATTTCATTTTAAAAATCTATTTTGATATCAAGCAAACTTTGTGCTGGATTTTAAAATTAATTTTGAAAAATTATTATACAGGTCATGTATTTCATTGATAATATTACATAGATGTCACACTTTGACTTATAATTTTTTTGAATATATTGTAGAGTGGTATAGAGATGACAAAACATTTCTTATATGTTTAAGTGTTGTGTATTCTAGTACATGTATATGTACTTGTTATTGTTATTTGTATTTAAGATATTTCTATAACCAGTTAGTATCTTAAGTTGTTGCAGAACACACACACACACGCACACACACACACACACACACACACACACACACACACACACAGATTTAATAAGTTTTGCGTTCTTTATTTTAATTTAACTTGAAACATAGTGTCCATGAATAGTGAATGGTATGAATGTGTGATATATTGTAGTAGTATCACTTCTTTAAAAAACTAGTTTCATGTTTTTGTCCTCTTATTTTTTCATATTACTGACATCCAAAATTCTTTGTGTGTGTGTGTATTGCCGTGTGGTAAGAAGTTTGTTTCCCAGCTCCCTACCTTGACATCGTGTGATGCTTGTAAGCAAGCGCCACTGTTATGCAAACTGTCTTTCATTTTCATTCTTCTCAAACATGCCTGGTTATTGGGAAATATTACCTTACTTGGAAACAGATGTGAGTCAGCAACAAGAAGGGCATCTGAGACTGTAGAAAATCTGCCTCAACAAATTCTGTCTGACCCATGGGAGCATGGGAAAGTGGACATTAAAACAATAATGATGTGGTTGCTGAATGAACATTTTTTGGAAATAACCTGTAGAGGTGATTCGAAATCTGACTGCTAGATATTCAGTCAGATATTACAAGTGAACAACCATAATTTCATCTGATTGGTCTATTAAGTGACCAGTCAGCATGAGGCTGTGATGGGATATAATTTTCTTGAATCTTCTAATCCCCAATGATAAAAAGAATGTTTTGCACTTTTTAATCGCAGAGTGTTGCAGGTTGCTGAGTGACCTGCACCTCCACTCTTTGCCATGCAAATGGTTCAGAATATTTGTACAGACATCTTCAGGTTCTCAGATAAACCTATTCTGAACATTTACACTATGACTCATAAATAACTTCTATAGATGTGGTGTAGTTTTTCTCTCTATCCCAGTTGGAATTATTAATTAATATTAAATAGCCTGCACCAAATATCTTTTATGTCTGACAACAAATATTTCAGTTGGGTTTTCGTTCAGTTATTATCCATGCAGCCAATGAAATATATCTTCATTTCCTTGCTACTCGGGTGACAAGCAACTGGCGACAAACCCTTTCTTAACATTTTTATCTTTTTAATTTTAACGTTTTATCTCTTTATCGTCTCCCCTCGCCATTTTTTTTTTTTTTGTATTTTCTATTATTTCTATTTATCCAACTAGTTGCTTTTTGATTTTCTGTAACTTTTTCCATCACTTGGCCATTTCATATCATCCTACTGTTTTTCATGCTTATATATCTTTACATTTAAAGTTTATTCACTCTCTCCTAATTTTAATCTGTATATGAGAGAAACATATCTATCTTGAAAATAGTCTAACATTATTTTCATTGGAGTAATGTAGAATAAATACATTAATATAGTGTGTGCTTTCATTCGCTCAGCATATAATCTTTACTCTTCCTACTATCTAATACAATAGTATCTTTTTCTTCCTTTTCACCAAGAGCAGAACTAATTATTTATCATTAAATGTAAAGCATAATGTAGAAGTTCGAATCCAGCTTAAATTTAGCATTATTTATTGTACATTTGTAAATATGATTTTTTTTCTTCTTTTCTCTTTGTCATATCTGTAAAACAGCATAAATATCAGATTAACTTAGAGTTAAGTATTCTCTCCTACATTTTATTTCCCTTTCATCTTTAAGCATACATTTGGATGCCAATATCTCATGTGTGCAGCTCATGGAAAAGTTAGTTGAATTTGCATCAAAATTGTTCTGTATAAAAAACATTAGCATATAGGAAAAATAATATGAAATGAAGATGTATTCAGAAGATACCCTTCTTCCCGCAAGCTGGATGTGCAAAATTTAAAAGCCTCTTATTAGGGAAGTTCATTCGAATTGGTAAAATTTTTTGTTTGATATGGATGAACCAACATCTGTTATTATATAGAAGTATTCTACTTCATAGCTATGTCCTGTTATCGATCAACAGCCAAAAGCTACTTGTAAGTCAGAAATGGAGACAATCATCTTTGTACTTCAAATTCCCTCCTTGTACACTATGAAATCTTATTTTTTCTTGTCATTAATTAAGTATATTGTAACATTTGCATATCATATCATCTTTCACTTCCTGTTCATTTAAATTTTGCTCAACGTATCCTGCTTAGTCAACAAAGATTATCTGTGATTGCACCACTATTGCATTTAATTTTTCTGACAGTTATATTTATGCATTAATTTGACTTGGATTCACTAATTTTCCTATTAATATAGATGCTTGAAGAAAAATATATCATATTTACTTATGCATAAGTTGTATCCCTTAAATCTTGAAAAGATTTTTCTATTCATATTCAAACTTTCCCCATGTACAAGTCACAACCCGGGTTTTCAGTTAAAGTCAAGTATAAAATAGTGCAATTGATGATACGTGAGTAAATATGGTATATTTTATTAATCCTGAATTCGAACTTTCCACTCTGTTTTACATTAAATCACAAATACATCTGCTTTCAAAAACAAAATCAAAAACAAACAGTTAGGCGCAGGAGTGGCTGTGTGGTAAGTAGCTTGCTTATCAACCACATGGTTCTGCGTTCATTCCCACTGCGTGGTACCTTGGGCAAGTGTCTTCTACTATAGCCTCGGGCCGACCAAAGCCTTGTGAGTGGATTTGGTAGACGGAAACTAAAAGAAGCCCGTCGTATATATATATTTATATATATATGTGTGTGTGTGTGTGTGTGTGTGTATGTTTGTGTCTGTGTTTGTCCCCCAACCTCGCTTGACAACCGATGCTGGTGTATTTACATCTCCATAACTTAGTGGTTCGGCAAAAGAGATCGATAGAATAAGTACTAGGCTTCCAAAGAATAATTCCTGGGGTCGATTTGCTCGACTAAAAGGCGGTGCTCCAGCATGGCCACAGTCAAATGACTGAAACAAGTAAAAGAGTAAAAGAGTTAAAACCCCCACCAGTTTCAATGAACTCCCCACCCACTCACCTCCTGGAGAAAAAAACATTTAAGTGTAAACAGAACTGTAATCAATTGTTGCAGGTTTGTCACCTGATTCTCTCTTTCTGTATTTGTTACTGACTTAGCTTTCTTTCTCTTCCTTTTTAATTCCCTTTTACCAAAACTGGTTTGACACACACTCCGCCACATACACATGACCAATTTTATAGTCTACTCTTTATGTCTTTCTTTCTCTCTCCCCTCTCTCTTCCATCCACTCCCTTTACCCCTCTTACTCTCTTGTAGTTTTGTCAATTTCTATTCTTTATGCTTCTCCATTTCATTTAGTCATGACATTTTTTAAATGTATGTATTTTATTACAACATAGAGTTTGTTTATGGATACAAGGATGCATGTAGAAACTGCCACCCATTCATCATTTATAATTTGTGTTTAAAAATTACTACTGAGAAGTAATATATTCCAAATGGACTCTCCCTCCTAAAATGGCTCGACCAATGAAAATGATGCACACATGCACACTATGGCTAGACCAATGAAAATGATACACACATGCACACTAGATCTCTCAAAGTGGATGGAACGCGTGGAGGAGGGAAACCCAAGAAGACATGGAATGAAGTACTGAAGGACGACCTCTGGACACTGAACTTCTCAGACAAGATGACAAAATACTGAAATACCTGGTGCCTTGCTGTACTCAAGAAGACCCATCCTCCACAGCAGAAGTGTTAAGGCTGCATCTCCTGGTGAAGAGGATTGGCTTGCAAGAGTCATGTGCTGGTGTCACATAAAAGTGCTTGTGCTGTACCACATTAAAAGTACGCAACACACACTGTAATGTGGTTGGTGTTAGCAACCCAACCAAATCAGACTAAAACTTGTTGCAACTCTCCATCTTGCCAGCTCTGGTCAATCCATCTAACCCATGACAGCTTGGAGAATGGACATTAAAGGATGATGATGACACACACGTGTGTGTGTGTGTGTGTGTGTGTGTGTGCATATATCAGGTTATAATACTGTGAAGCCGAATGGAAGAGAGATGCAAACAGCTGGTCAACAAAGATCATGCAGCTGTAGGATTCATGAGAACTACCTATTAGACAGTAACTGTCTGACAAAGGCAATAGTACTCAAGTTGGTAATAAAAGGTTCCTGGACTAGTTATGTTTAATAAAAAAATAACTTATTTACTTAAGTTTTAACATCATCTCTTTCAAAATAGTCACCTTCAGCAGTAATACACTAGTTCCATTGTTTCTGCCACTTTTAGAATCTGGCCTGGAAGTTGTTTTCCATAAGCAAGTTGAGGGCCTTCTGCAATTTGCTTGGGATCTTAACAATGGTGTTAAAATGGCAACCTTTGAGCTGCATTTTCATCTTGTGGAAGAGACGGAAGTTCACAGGTGCTAAATCTGGCAAACAAGACAGGTGCAGAAATGATACCATGTTGTTTTTGGTGAGAAACTCACAAGTGAAGAGAACTTGGTGAAGAATCCAATTCTTCATGTTCCACAGATCTGCTCGCTTTCGCTGAATGCCTTCCCTCAAATGCTTCAAAACATTGCAGTAGAACTTTCAATTGACAGTCTGGCCCTGGGGGGACAAATTCTCAATGCACAATACCACATTTCTTGGGGTTGACGTTTGTGGCAGGTCTTCCAGATCGCTCAATCTCTTTCAGGGCGGTTCTGCTTTTGAAGTGCCTGTGCTACTCGAAACATTATGTATGACCCATTGGCTCTTTGTTCCTGTCCATGATAAAATCACATAAATGTATGTTTGCAGAGGCACATGCAAAATGAACATGTACATATACATTTGCTGTTTTTGAAAATGTTAGTTAAAGGTATTACTAAGTAGTATTACTTAAACTGCAATGTAATTTCACGAGTAAAGTTATTAGAGTGGTTTTACTTGTATGAAGTTTAAGACACTTATAATATTACCATGAGAACCAGAAATGAAATCAAATACATGAGCTTGAAACAGCTGTTTTTGCACATGTTGCTCCCAAAGACTTTTAAACAAAAGAATATTGGTGTTGTCTTCAGAGTTTCATTTCATATTTCAAAAGAAAAGTAGGCTCAGTTTATACCAGCTGATGGCTGGAAGTGAGTAGCTCTGACGACTGGAAATTGGAGCCTTCCAGTTATGATTTGTTAAAAGAATATCCTATATTTGTATTGAGTCCTGTAATTTATTACTTCTGGTGAATCAACAGATATATTATCATCATCATTTAACATCCTTCTTTCATGCTGGCATAGGTTGGATGGTTTGATAGCAGCTGGCCAGGCAGGAGCCTACACCAGACTTCTGTGTCTGTTTTGGCAGGGTTTTACAGCTGGATATCCTTCCTAATGTCAACTACCCAGCAATCATTATCATCATTTAAAGTCCATTTCCCATGCTGGCATGGGTTGGATGGTTTGATCAAAGTTGGCAAGCTGGAAAGATGTACCACGTACAAGTCTGATTTGGCTTCCACTGGTGAACGCCATTGCCAACCACTTTACAGAGTGTGTTGGGTGCTTTTAATGTGACACCAGCATGCGTGTCTTTTACATGGACTAGCACAGGTACTTTCTGTGGGTGCTTTTTACATGCACACACACACGCCTTATAGTTTTGGGTTGAGCCAAAGCTTGTGAGTTAAACTGTGTAGATAGAAACTGTCCAGAAGTCTGTTGAATGGATTGAAGCTGTTTTCAAGATGTTGACTTTGTCTGAGCTATGGTCTGAAACAAAGCCTCTTATCTCAGTGGCTCTGCAAATTGTCATGGGCTCTAATCTCCTTTGACTAAGCCACAAAAATAAAAATAATAGTTGACAGTCAACAATATATTATTGTCCTTGTTACTACAACGGTACTACAACGTTCAGCTTTAAAATGAACCAATTGGTATGTCCTTATCTTTTACTTGTTTCGGTCATTGGACTGTGACCTTGCTTGGGTGCTATATTTAGGCTAGTACCTTGAATGGTGTAGTTGAACTGAACGACCCCAGTACTTATTCCATCAGCCTCTTATGCTGAACCACTAAGTTATGGAGTTGTAAGGAAACCAATACCAGTTTTCAATCCATAGTGGAGGACAAACACAAAGACATGCACACACACACACATATGCATGCACACACACATGCGCAGACAATACACACACACACACACACACACACACACACACGTATATGAATCATATTGCACTCGGTACTTGCCCAGTGTTTTATTCTGAAGCATACATATATTAAGTTGTAACAACAGTTTATCAGTATTGTTATGCCTAAGCAAAATCATAAAATATGTATACTATAGGCTTCCACACAGTTTCCATTTAATGAAATTGACTCGCATAGCATTGTTCAGCATCAGGCTACAGTAGAAGACCCATGCCCATGGTGCTGTGCAAGGAGGCAGAACTCCAAAGCACATAGTTTGCAAAGCAAGCTTCTTAACCACAGAGCCACGGTGGTGCCTATGTCGATTTATATTTAAATAGTGAAACCTAGGTACAAGTTGGTGAGTGCTTTCACATTGATTTTATTTATATGTTTGAAGCTGCTTTTATTTGTAATTTCTTTTGAATTGACTTTAACTCTTTGCCGACAGCAACTGCTAAGTTCATGAAACTTTATGCTATAAATGGTTTATGCTACAATCAATACAGGAAAGGAAATAAAAAAAAAAGAAGTGACGGCATCTATATCAATGCTGATTTGAAAACACATTATAACTTACCAAATTCTCAAATTTTATGAATTTAATTTACTTACTTATATCACATCCTTCATATGGTTGAAGTAATTACATGACTAATTAATTACCTTTTAGCACATATTTATTAGTTTAGCAAACAACTGATTACACCTCATTCTCTTTAAACTATAGAATTTGGTAATGTGGTACTATCTATAAATTCAACGAAAGATTTTAATTTTAACTCTGCTGTAAATAAAACGTTTTATCTTTTATGTTGCCGCTTTAAGTTTCCATGGCCATAGATGCAAAGCATGGTTGTTTGGTAAAGAAGCTTGCTTCCCAGCCATGTTGTCTTGGGTTCAGTTCCACTGCACAGCACCTTAATCAAATGTCTTCTATTATAACAGTGGTTCCTCAACTTTTTTGGGCTACCACGCCCTTGACACCCAGGCCACTTTCCTAGCACCTCCACCCCAACTAACCATCACAAACATAAACCTCTTTCTGAAGTAAATTCAAAGCAACTGTATTTTACAAATAAAAATTAACCTAACGAACCCATTATTTAGTTGCTTTTAGATGAATCACTACCCCATTATTGCCCCACTTTTTACATGAATCGCTACCCCATTATCACTTCATTTCAATGCTCCCTTGGAACTTTCCACTGCCCCCCCTCCCAATTGGGGGGGGGGGGCAATACCACCCACTTTGGGAACCACTGTATTATAACCTTGGGCCAACCAAAGCCTTATGAGTGGATTTGATAGACAGAATCTGGAAGAACTTCATTGTTTGTTTGTATATACACATGCATGTATGTATGTATGTATGTATACATTCATCTCCGTCTGTAAGTTTGGATGTATGTATGTATGTATGTACATACATTATGTACATATGTAATATATGTTATGTATATATGTATGTAAGGGTAAATACAAGCACATGCATACACATACACAGACATGCAGGAAGTAAATAGACACCTTTAATTTTCAAAATCTTTTATTTAATATGCAAAGTGAACAATTGAAATGTAATCGATAGGTAGGACTACATACTTTAGTATTTAGTTGACATTCCCTTTGCAGTTTTTAATTCAGAAACTCTTTTTGGCATTGAACTGCTGAGCTTTATGATTGTCTCTTGTGAAATTTCTGCCCACTTTTCACGCAACAATCGAAACAATTCATCTTTAGATTTAGGTTTCTGTCGAGTTTTCCGTATAGCTCTATCTAGTATGCTCCAAAGATTTTCAATTGGATTCATATCAGGAGATTGGCTTGGCCAAGGAAGCTTTTTGATCCCATTTTCAGTCAGCCATTGTTGATTCCTTTTTCAGAGTTTATGGTTCCAACACATTCAATCAGCTCAGAACGACCATTGCTGGTGACAGCTCCCCCCTACCATTACAAAGATACCATCATGTTTCACAGTTGGTTGGAGTCGTTTCAAATCAAATTCTTGATTGGGAAGCCTCCAGATCCAAACACGTCCACTGTCTGAAAATAATGCAAATCTGGATTCATCTGAGAAAATCACTCTATCCCAAAATGAACTGGATTTTTCTGACATCTCCTTAGCCCATTTCTTTCTTTTCATGATATTAATTGGTTGAAGGAGAGGTTTTCTTCTAGCTGCTCGTCCATAATACTCAAGCTTATGCAGAATTGTAACACACGTTCTTGGACTAACTTCTAGCTGTTTTGCAATGTCAGAAGCGTTTAAACGGGGTTTGTTTTCCACAATTCTCTTCAAACAGCAAAGCTTCCTTTCCAAGCGCCCAGATCGGCTGGGACAAGAATTCTGCTGTGATTGCTGCCTTCAGTTCACCAATCGTTTGAGTGTTGTTCTGGTAAACATTATTCTTGAGATACCCCAACAGTTCAAAATCTGGAGGAGGGGGTTCAAGTCCACTGAATGTGGTGTCCACTCAACGTCACACTTCCTGCTGATCGATCTCTTCTGAAATCGCTCTCTCAGCCAGGTTAGGGTGTCATTTGATGCGTGGGGGGTGGCCCTGTCTTGCTGCAACCACTGTTCATCTCGATCTATCGTTCTGTGTTGTCCCACTGATGCCCTAAATTTCATCAGCACTGCCACATAGTGCTCTGTATTCGCCGTTTAAGCTCTCTCTTTTTCGTCTTCAAACCAATATGGGCCGATGATGCCATGTTTAGAGATTGCTACCCATGCTGTGCACATTGTTGAGTGTGAAGACCTCTGAAATACTTCCTCCAGTGCAGATTTACCCCAATAAACATTATTTTTGCTATTTACATGTCCTGTAGCAAAAAGTGTGCTTCTCCAGTATATGATTTGTTGGTGAAATAGGCCCCCAGGCAAAATGTCTTTTCTTTGGTTGACCAATACATGTTGGGGTAGACTATTGTTCCAATCTTTCATGTACAAAGTCAACTTATATACCCTGAAAAAGAAAAGAAGAAAAATTAAAATTAACAGTTTTATTTAAAGATTTGTGGGTTCTGTTTCTTTTGGGGTCACCCTATATAATACTCACTGCATTCTCAACCAAATTTGAGGCTTAGTGCCAATATGGAAGCACTGTATTTATTTGACGAGTGATTTGATTCAATATTATGTTGAAACAGTATATTCCATTGTGGTACAAATTAAAAGCAATTATAACACATACAATTATGCTTATAGAATGAAACTAATAATGTAA
>NC_068981.1:134234298-134239476 GCF_001194135.2 Octopus bimaculoides
CATCTGGCCTGATTACTAAGTTGTTTCAAGAAAGATCCAACCTGACCTCACTTTATTATGATAAAAAAAAAATATTATCATAATAAAGGATGTGATTGCTAATGAATTATTCAGGTGCAGGTGTGGCCATGTGGCAAGAAGTTGCATGGCACCTTGAATGAGTATTTTTTTTATTATAGCCTCAGGCTCCAAAACCCGAGTGGATTTGGTAGATGGAAACTGAAAGAAGCTCGTCGTATGTGTGTGTGTGTGTGTGTATCTGTGTATGTGTGTATATATTTGTGTGTGTGTGTGTATATATCTATTTGTGTGTGTCTTTGTGTCTGTTTGTACCCCAATTCTGCTTGATAACTGGTGTTGGTGTGTTTATGTCCCCGTAACTTAGCAGTTTGGCAGAAGAGACTGATAGAATAAGTACCAGGCTTTAAAAAATAGGTCCTGGGGTTGATTTGTTTGACTAAAACCCTTCAAGGTGGTGCCCCAGCATGGCCGCAACCAAAAGTGATTGAAACATGTAAAATATAAAAGATAGTAGAGGATATGATCGTTAATAAATTATTTAGGAAAATAAATATTTTGCTAGTTTGCAACACCTTGTGATGTTAACATGATAACAAATGTGATACGAAATGTGTCATCATCATCATCATCATCATCATCATCATCATTTTACATTGGTTGGTATGGGTTGTCATGGTAGGAATCAATTCTTATTTAGAGTTACTGACCTCCTAAGTGTGGTTGGCGATGAGAGTGAAGGACATAACTTGCTTGTATATTTTATTTTGACATAGTTTCTAGATGCAGTCGGTACATTTTAGTGTGGCGCCAACACTAGAGAGGTCATGTCCTCAACAAGATTAAAGGATCCTCTTGATACTACTGCATCTCTTCTTATTATGGCTGAGAGCTGTATTATTGTTAGCCTGTTAGGCACTACTTAAATACAGAGGTCCCACTTAAATACAGAGGTTCGTTAGGGTTAAGGCTTAGTTTTAGACTTACGGTTAGGGTTAGAGTTACCTCCCCTTTATATCGTTATGTAGATGCATCAGGACCTCTGTATTTCTGTAGTACTCAAAATTTTTAGGGCTATTTCTTCTTTATATTCTGAATTTAAATACTGTCGATACTGACTTTGCCTTTCTTCTCTTTGGGCTTCATAAAATAAAGTACCAGTTAAGTACTGGAGTTGGTGTGATTGATTTACTCCTTTAAAATTGCTGACCTTGTACAAAAATTTGAAACCATTATTATTATTATTATTAGCGAGCTGGCAGAATCGTTAGCATGCAGGGCAAAATGCTTAGCGGTATTTTGCCCATCTTTACAGTCTGAGTTCAAATTCTGCTGAGGTCGACTTTGCCTTTCATCCTTTCAGGGTCAATGAAATAATTACCAGTTGAGCACTGGAGTTGATGTAATTGAGTTAGCCCTCCCCACAAATTTCAGGCCATGTGCCTATAGTAGAAAAGATTATTATTATTATTATTATTATGCTATGGCTCAGTGATTAGAACATCAGGCTCACAATCTTGAGGTAGTGAGGTCGATTCCCGGACCAGGCTGTGTTGTGTTGTTGAGCAAGGCACTTTATTTCACGTTGCTCCAGTTCACTCAGCTGTAGAAATGATTTGCGACGCCACTGGTGCCGAGCTGTATCAGCCTTTGCCTTCTCTTTGGATAACATCAGTGGTGTGGAGAGAGGAGGCTGGTATACATGGGCGACTGCTGGTCTTCCATAAACAACCTTGCCTAGACTTGTGCCTCAGAAGGGAACTTTCTCAATGCAATCCCATAGTCATTTATGACTGATGGGGGTCTTTACCTTTCTGCTATTATTCAAAACTTTTACAATTATCATTAACAAATTCTATAGGACACTTTTGGTTTTTATCATCCCACAGTGTTCATATCCCAAGTAGACTGTGCTATAGTATAAATGGTTCTGTAGACTGTGCTATGATGTAAATGGCTCAGTAGTCTGTATACTATAGTAGTATATTACTTGGCTAGCTACTCACTACATTAGCACTCAATCTAATTTTGTTTTCAAACTTTTACATTCAGTTATCCAACCTTCTGCTTTTGCTGTGTGTGCAAATCCTAAACTGAGCATTTCTATGAACTTATATACACCATTATCGTTATTGTTGTTTAGCCCCAGGTCACTTCTTACCTATGCTTAAAGGCGTTCCACCTCTGAGTATTTTGTGTTTGTGTTTATGTCAGATTCTATTATTCATTGTGTCTTGCTTTTTCTTAAGACAGTAGAATGTGATTTGAGTGAGAGATTTAAACTGCTATTTTTAGTATGTTGAGCAAACACATTAGGCTTCCTTATTGGCTTAAACATAAATGTGTGTGTGTGTATATGGCTGTGTAAAAGAGAGAGAGAGAGAGAGACAGAGAGAGAGAGAGAGAGACAGAGAGAGAAAGTGCTTCTGTGTGCATACATGTGCATGTATGCATGCACACACTATTGAAAAACTTGACCATTGCACATTTTTGCTAGCATACCATCGAATTTTCTTTGCTTTTTATTATGCTATCCAAAACAAAAACCAAAAAAAAAAATCTATATGTTTGGTTTATATTTCAAGAGTACTTCACTCATTTTCACAACTCATTAAACTGCATGGCATATCCATTTAGTAATTCTTGTCTTAATTATAAACTGGCCATTTGAAACAAGAAGCGCTACTTGGAGACAAGTACCTCTTACACAATGGAAGTTAATGCCACGATTTTGAAAACTAACTTGTTGTCTTTGTATTCAATATACTCACAAAATTAAGGATGGGTGGTGGATTGGTAGAAATAGTAGTATAGTATTGAAGAACATTCTTTGTGGTTGTGATTATTTGTTATAGTTCTTTACATTGTGGGTTCAAATCCTGCCAGAGTTGACTTTGCCTTTTGTTGTTCTTGGGCCCTCATTTACCAAGGTAGAGAATGTATTTGCACATGTATGTACAGACCTGGGTAAGATATTATTTTTAGGAAGATTGGCATGATTATATGACTAAGAAGTTTGCTTCCCAACTATATGGTTTTTAATTCAGTCTCACAGCACGGCACCTTGATCTTTTACTGTCCCCTCTGCTGACCAAAGCCTTGCGAGTGGATTTTGTGTGTTGATGTGTGTGTATGTTGATGTGTGTGTGTATGTGTATGCAAGTGAGTATATGTTTGTGTCTCCTTATCTTGAGTTGCATGATCGTTGTAAATGAATGTCATTCATTTCCACTATTCAGTGAAAATGTGCCTGACCATGGGGAAATATCTTACTTGAAAACAGGTAAGGGTTAGCAACAGGAAGGGTGTCTGCCTTAATAAACTCTGTCCAACTCTATTGAAAAGTGGGTGTAAAAACGGTGATGTTAGTTGCTTGTGCATGCAAGTCTCTTCTCTCAACACCACTGACATTTGTCGAAAAGAAAGGCTACTGCTTAGCACCAGTATTATTGCAGATGTTACTGTAAGAATACAAGGACTGGAACAGATACCACATGTTATCTCACCTGACTCTATAATATGTTTGCCAATTTACTGTTTTAGATTGTTACTTTTTTATCGATCCAAGAAGAATGAAAGGCAAAATTGACCTTGGTGCAATTTGAACTCAGCACTGGGAGTCGATTAAATTTTTATGAGGCATTCTATCCAACAAATTAAAGCTTGTCAATGTGCTGCCTGGAGTCAGTGAATTTTCTGTTAAGTACTGGTGGGGTTTGATATGAACTATGACCCTTCATCCAAATTTGTAGTCTTGGGTCTCTACTGCTCAATGATGAGGATTTGTTTAATCAACTGAATTACATGCTCCTGAATTAACATGCAAGTGGCTGAGTATTCCACATACACATATACCCTTAGTGTAATTCTTAGGCAGCTGGTGCCATGTAAAAAGCATCCAGTCCACACTGTAAAGTGGTTGGCATTTGGAAGGGCATCCAGCTATAAAATCATGCCAAAACTGACTTTGCCTATGCTGGTTCCACTTAAAAAGCACTAAGTCCACTCTGCAGGGTGATTGGTGTTAGGGAATCCAGCTGTAAAAACTGTGCCAAAACAGACATAGAAGTCTGGTGCAGTCTTCTGCTTAGCCAGCTCCCATCAAACCATCCAACCCAGGATCTTATGGTCATGAAGTAAACTTCTTAACCATTTGGCCATACTACATCTTTGTCAATCTAATACATCAGAAAATTTTCAAAACCAGACTCTGTTGATTGAAAATAATATGATATAACTGTATTTGACTAGGCGACTTAGTTCTTGTCTATATATTCAGTTATAAGGTCTTTTTAATAGACATCAAAATTAATCATAAAGTTCTACTTTGTCCAGCTTTCCACAGCTTAGTTTTTCTTTCTCTTTTACCTACTTGGTTTGCTGCTTGACAAGTTTAGACTTCAAAAGCATGGACAGCATTAAAAATTAGAATATCAACTCCTCAACCAACAGACTGGCCTTCTCCATTTGGATATTACAATTCTTTTTGATGGTTTCATTAAAAGAAAAAAAAACTCTCTCAGTAGGATAGTTTACCAAGAAACACAAAAAGTTGGTTTTTATCATAAATTGTTTATGTACAGTTGTATAAAGTTCGATAAATCATTGAGTGTTACTATTTCTGGTTTCTCATTGATTAGGGATGGAATTCTGGAGTCCTTTACAGAAATCAAGAGTGAAAATAAAGAGAATAGTTTCTATGAAAGCATAAGATATTCTCCCCATCATCATCATCATCATCATCATTTTATATCTTTCTATCTTTCTATCTAATTTATATATGTATATATATTAATGTTTGTTTTTATGTCAAATAATAATAAAACAATTAAACCTTGGGAGAGGCATTATGCCGGTAATAAACACACGCACTGGTTCAGTCCTTTATTAATTTATATAGTTTTTTGTTAAATTATTTCATTGCACTCTTGCAATCTCTTCAGTAACTTGTCTCTCCACTTCCCAAGGTTTAATTGTATTTCTTTCAACACACATATCCACATCAAGAATCTTGCACACGAAATACACATACAAAAAATAATAAAACAATTTTACATTAAACTGAAGGATTACTCAATACTGTAGAGTACATATTTATTATTCTTTAAAAAGAATAGTATTAACATTGACTTCAAAGTTTTGATAGTCTGATAAAAAGCT
>NC_068981.1:134239707-134241327 GCF_001194135.2 Octopus bimaculoides
TATACATACATACATATATGTGTGTGACTGTGTGTGTGTGTGTGTGACTGTGTGTGCTTTCGGTGAGAATGGTTTTTTAATACGGTGCCGTAAATTTACAATCCTGTAAATAATAATGATGGTATTTTTATATAAGCCTAAAGCTTATGGTGATCACCGAGCAATGACTATGAAAAATAGTCTAATAAAGGGGCATATAAGCCCTCAACAGAAAAAAAGAAGGCTTTCCTATCCGCGTGGGAGTTGAACCCACATCTCTTTGTTAACGTGACTGTGTTACCTTTACATCAGTGAATTAGCCTCCCCTTTCTGTCAAATTTAAGAACTATAAAAGTTCGTATATGCTTTCAGTGCAAATGAAAGCATTTTCAGTAGTGTACAGAATAGTATGTTGATAATAATAATGTTAGTTAAAAGAAACGAAGGAATTGTTATTCAGTTTATTTATATACAAGTAGAGAAAGCTTTCAAAATTTCCAAGGAAACGAAATACAATAAAAGGAAATAAATGTAAAGGTGCAAACATTCTCACATGCTATACATGGGTTGGATGATTTAACAGGATTTGATGGGTCCAAGGACTACATCATGATTCAGTCTCTGATTTGGTATGGTTGCTATTATTGAACACCTTTTCTAAGGCCAATCACTTCACAGTTTTTACCAGGTGCTTGTTTTGTGCCACCAACACTACTGAAGTTGCTATGCAGTTTCCAAGGGGAAAGGTTTATGTTAGGAGATGAGAAGTTAATGTATGAGAGTAGGGGCCAGTGCAGAACAGGTTTCTTGTTGTAGAGTAGCTAAGAGAAGATATGGGTAATTAGGTGGAGCTGGAGAGTTATAAAAAAAAACAATTAAAGGTGATGAGGTATCTGGGTAGATCTTCAAGGTATGAGGTGTATCCAGTTTAAAAAAAAAGAAATTGTTCCCAGGTGCTCCAGTGTGCCTGCAGTCAAATGACTGAAACAAGTAAAAGAGTAAAAGAATAAATTAAAAATTAGAACTGTTTTCAATTCCACTACATCTCTATGAAACTGATGCAACAATTGGGATATCCAAACACCTTGCTCTCTTCACCCTCTCAACTATTAACCCCACTTAACTGAGGAGGGTTCTTCCTTTTCTTGCTCTTTTCCTACCTTTTCAGGCCATCACCGCTAGTGTTGGTGACCTGAAAAAAAGTATCCAGTACACACTGCAAAGTAGTTGATGTTATGAAAGGCATCTAGCTGTAGAAGCCATGCCAAAGCTGAAATTGGAGCTTGATGCAGCCTTACAGCTTACTGGTTCCTGTCAAATTGTCCAACCCATGCTAGCATGGAAAACAGGCATCAAATGATCACACACACACACACACACACACACATGTAAACAGTAACGAATAACCAGAAAAGTAAATAAGTTGTTAGAGGATTCTTATCTTAAGGTATAGGGAATATGTCCTTTAGTTTATATCTTAAGCTGTTATAATAGTCTTCATTTTTTAATTTTTTTTATGGTCATTGGTAGCAAACTGCTTTGGAAAACATTCAAATTTGAACTAAGGTTCACTTTATGTTTAAGGGAGATCAAATTTAGCCTTCTTAAAATGTTTTCAAAAGCACCCCTTCCTCCACGATA
>NC_068981.1:134244034-134250061 GCF_001194135.2 Octopus bimaculoides
GAGAGAGAGAGAGAGAGAGAGAGAGAGAGAGTTCATTAAAGACAATAACCTCATTTTCGTCTTGTTTTTTGGCTATGGATTTATGGTTAAGAAGTTTGCTTTGCAGCCATGTAGTTTTTGGATTTCATTCCACTGTGTGGAACTTAGGGCAAGCCTTGAGTTGACCAATGTTTTGTGAGTGAAATTTGTTGACAGAAACTACAGAAACCCATTGTATACTACAACTACAATTGCTTCTTCATATTCATCAGCATCCATATGTTATCCTGAATGGTTCCAAGGAGGAACCATTCTGCAAACGCTTTGAGGCTATCTCTATGACAACTGTCAGATTAGGTGAAATGGAATCCAGCTCACTGCATGTAAATTTTCTGTAGAGAAGATATTGTTTACTTCTGTGCATGTTATGGTTCTTAGATATCTTAGACTGCCTCGAGATTATTATGAATGGGACTGTGTATTCTAATCATTATGAAAAGCAGTGTTAAGAGATTCTTACTCACATTTTGGTTCTGTGAAAGTAAAGTTAGGGTTATTAATAACATAACATTAATTAGTTTAGAAGAGATTCCTTGAAGGTCTCTTCTTTATTTACTTCATCTGCCTAATTTCTGTTCACTTATGATAATACTTGTAAATCTGAAAATTTTCAAAGATTAAATATTCTAAAAGAAGGCTGTTCCCAGCAGACATTATTTGCAATTAAATAATGAATTATGGATACAGTTCATATTAATTTTGGATATAATACATAGGCCAAATTAGCAGTGGCAATGCATGTGTATGTTAGGACAATGCAGAATATAATAGTAGTTGAATTTATTGATAAAAGTAATTCCATCCATGGCTATCTTGTCTTGTTTCAGGAGTTGTTATGTATAGTAGAGATTGTTTTGATAAATCTAGAGTTGATCTGAAATTGAAAGTTTATCTTTATCACAAGACTACATCTCTGTCCTTTTTCTCTCTAATGTGCTTAAAGGTAACTGAGTGTTAAGTGAGTGATAAAGTACTTCTCTTAAAAAGCATCTCAATGAAATAATTTCTATGGAGTTTGTAGCTTGAATTTAAAAAAAAAAAAACAGCACTTAGTATTTCGTATCCCCATTTACTATTTGCATTCTTCCCTAGATTCTGCAAATCAAGTATCTTCTGTAATCACATGTCAGCAGAATCTGCATGTATTCAATCTTCTTTTCCTTAGGACCACCTCCCTTGACTTCCATTGCTCATTCTCGATATCATCTCTTCCCACTTTATTTCCCACTGATCACCCCTTTCTATGCCTCTATTATCCCTCCCTGTCAGCTGAGCTACGTCTTAAGGCTGCAATATCTCATCTTTAGCACCCTTTCATATCTGTTATCACCCTCAAGACCTTCTGATATCTGATAATGCCTCACCCCCATACACACACAGTTTAGTCCCTCACTCATTATAGCCACTACTACATACCTCTGACCTCCATTTCTATCTATGTACATCTCTCTCTCTCTCTCTCTCTCTCTCTCTCTCTCTCTCTCTCTCTCCATTCTCACACCCAGCATATCATCTTCCAATTTTCTGACCTGTCTACAAGTTTATTAAACTGCTTTGCTTTCAACTCTCTTTCTGTTCTGTCACTTATCCCCTTCCCCTTCCCCTTCCTGAGCTATTTCTTGTACCTTCTCTCCCTTACTGATATTTACCATAAACCACACCTTCACCCTTGTACATCATTCACAGCATTCACCTCTTACCATATCAGTATCCCCTCACATTTTTATGAACATATCCACTCACCTTTCCTCATCCTCTACGCATATCCTCTCTCTTATACTCACCTCCTTGTATCTTGAGGGTATGTCTTGACACCTCATCACAAACATCTTTATCTTCTTTCTAGCTACTCTCACCCACCCTTATATAATTCTGGGTAGCCATGTATCTCTTGTGTAGCAAGACATCTGTGCTTGTCCCTTTATTGTACTTTAACCCGACATCATCTGCCACAAAATCACCTCCCCTCTACTACAACCCCGTTCTGTTAAAAGGCCCTTCTCTCTCATTTTACTTTGTTGTGCAACTTACTTGGTGACCGCAATAGTGCTGCTGTTATGAAAAAAGTACTCAATACATTCTGTTAAGTGGTTGGCATTAGGAAGAGCATCTAACTACAGAAATCTTGCTAAAGCAGACATCAGAGCTTGGTGCATCCCTCTGTCTTGTCAGTTCCTGTCAAACCATCCATACCAGCATTGAAGATAGACATTAAATGATGATGATGATAATGTATTATGACTCTTCATACATGTACAATTTAACAAAGCATGAATCAATCTTCCTTTTCAGCATCATCATCATCATCATCATCATTGTTTTTATGTTCACTCTTCTATACCCACATGGATCAGACAGAATTTTGTTGTGGTGAATTTTCTAGAGGTGGATGCTCTTCCTGTTGCCAACCTTTACCTATTTCCAAGTAAGGTAATATGTCCCTATAACCAAGCATGTTTTCACTGAAGAATAGGATTGAAGGACATTGTTTGCATTACAGTGACATTCATTTACAACCATCACACAAAGTCAACTTCAGTAGAGGCAGTAATGCACACACACACACATGCGTGCGCACACACATGGCAGGCTTCTTTCAGTTTCTTATTTCTTTATTGCCCACAAGGGGCTAAACATATAGGGGACAAACAAGGACAGACAAAGGGATTAAGTCGATTACATCGATTCCAGTGCGTAACTGGTACTTAATTTATTGATCCCGAAAAGATGAAAGGCAAAGTCAACCTCGGCGGAATTTTGAACTCAGAATGTAAGGGCAGACGAAATACCACTAAGCATTTTGCCTGGCATGCTAACGTTTCTGCCAGCTCGCTACCTTTCAGTTTCTGTCCACTCACAAGGCTTTAGTTGGTCTGGAGCTATACTAGAAGACACTTGCCCAAGGTGTCACATACTGGGATCGACACCCAGATATTTATTGTTAGTCCATCACTCATTATAGCCACTACTACATACTTCTGACCTCCATCTCTATTCCTGTACATCTCTCTTTCCATTCTTGCACCCAGCATATCATCTCCCTATATTCTGCTCTTTCTACAAGTTTATTAAACTGTCTTGCTTTCAATCCTTTCTGTTCTGCTACTTATCACCTTTTTCTCCTCTTTTGCTTTGAAGAGGTCAATTGAAATGATAAACAATAATAAAATAAAAAGAAAATTTATATTGATAAGCAATTGAAAATAAATCAATATTTTTGATAAATTTGCGATATTGAATTGTTGATTATTTCATTTTCTTGTCATATTATATTTTAGAAAATGACCTCTTTTTCATCTGTTATATTCAGTGTGTCAATCATCATTATACATCTATTTTCCTATGCTTTTATGGTTCTCTAGTACTGCATATCTCCACTTGCTATAGTCCTTTGTTGTCTCCTGTATGAAGTTCAGCCTCCTGAAATCAGTCTTCACCACTTCTGCTTATGTCTTCTTCAGTCTTCCTCTTCCACAAGTTCCACCTACTTGAACAACTTGACATTTTTTATACAGCTGCAGCTGTCATCTTCTATACATGTCACATATCTATCTCAGCTTAATCTTTTTCTAGCACACTATATTTGAATCCTCTTATATCTAGTTTTTGTTTCAGTTCATTTTTGGTTTATCGGTCATGCATGTTAATATTACATATCCAGTTAGGGCAGTGAGCTGACGGAAATGTTAGCATGCTTAGCAACATTTCAGTTGCCTTTACGCTCTGGGCTCAAATTCTGCTGGGGTTGACTTTGCCTTTCTTCCTTTCAGGGTCAATAAAATAGGTACCTGTTAAGTACTGGGGTGGATGTAATCAGCTACCCCCACCTCCAACTAAAATTTCAGGTCTTATGCTTATGGCAGAAAGGAATATTGTATATTCAGTCAATCTGCTCACCTCATTTCTTCCCAGTGTTTGCACATCCTCAGTAATCAATGATTGTGTTTTTCTACTATGTAACATCACACTTAGTACATACTTCGTTAGACTGCGGTCTGTTTTGAGCCTTAGGAATCATAAATCTGGAGCTTCATACAGTTTCTATGACATATAAGTGACTGAGATTACAACACTCCCCACCCAGAATGGCACACCACTCCCAACTGTTGCTGCAACTCATTTGCTGTTGAGTGAACCAAAATAAGGTGAAATGGAGTACTTTGATCATGACAAAAAACACACTGCCTGGCCCATGATTCAAACTGCAATTTCACAATCATGAGTGTAAAACCCTAATCACTGGGCCACATGCCGTTACCTGAAGAATGAATCTCTTTGTTACCAACGAATGTAAGGGAACTTGAAATATTTTCACCTTATTCTTACATTGGCTACTGTCCTTCTAGAACTGCCTATTTCTCCACTACTAATTGGGTCACAGATGTTATCAACTACTTCTTATGGAATCCTTCAAGTATTTGAAAAGATTTATTTTGTGGATGTTCTGTTAGGTATTCTTGTGCATGTACTACATGCATAGTCTTTCTCTATTAATCTGCCTTTGATCTCAGTACACCTTTTGTGCACCCATAGTTTACATTTGATATATTGTATATCATTTAGTCCCTCTACATGGCATGTTGGGCCTTCTATAAAAGCGCCAGACTGAATAATACCTTGTGAGTGAATTTGGTAAACAGAAACAGTGTGGAAGCACATCATTTGTATACATATATGTATGTGTGCTTGTGCCACATAAAAAGTACTCTGCTCACTGTACTGGGTGGTTGGTGTTAGGAAGGGCATCCAGCTGTAAAAAACCCTGCCAAAACAGACACAGAAGTCTGGTGCAGACTCCTGTCCGGCAGGCTGCGATCAAGCCAGCATGGAAGGCAGACATTAAAGGATGATGATGATGTATGTGTTTGGCCCACTCCATTTGACAACCAATGTCAGTTTGATTACATCCCCATAACTTAACAGTTCAGCAAAAGAAACTTATAGAACAAGTACCAAACTTTGAAAAAAATACTAGGGTCAATTTGTTCAAAATACTAGGGTCAAATTTGTTCAAGTAAGCGATAATAGATAAACACTCTTTTTCTACATTAAGTATGGTTGCTTTCAAGATGGCTTTAGAAGTTCTGTCTTCTTTCCTGCTAACTAAAACCTTTGTGGAAGACACATATTAGTCATTCAGAAACAAAGTCTGTTAACTTCAC
This sequence comes from Octopus bimaculoides, assembly GCF_001194135.2. Lineage (NCBI taxonomy): Eukaryota > Metazoa > Mollusca > Cephalopoda > Octopoda > Octopodidae > Octopus > Octopus bimaculoides. The sequence continues at coordinate 134,249,236 of NC_068981.1, forward strand.
TTCAACATTATTTAGTGTCAAAATTTTTGTCAAACCAACTGCAGTGAAGTTAATAGTCTTTATGTGTTTTTGAACAGCTAATATATGTCTTCCATGCTGTAATTGTTTTAGTTTCAACATACTATCTCAGATTAAATCACTTGATGTTTGTCCAAAGTACATCTAAAATCTTTGTCTTTGCTTGATTTTCTTTAAGAAGTCTTGGTTCTAGGCTTTGCTTCAACTTTTGGCATTTCTTCTATAATTCATTCCTCAACAGATTCTGCTGTGAGAATTAGGTCACAGGCATGCAGAGGTTCCCACAGATGACTAGTCTTTAACTCCTCTGTTATGTTAGTGAAAACTTAATTCACTCCCATCTCCATTAAGTTATGTTGCTTACTTCATAGAATCTGGTTTATATTTTCCAAGAATAGGCAACAATTCAACTCACCCAGATATTATGGAATATTGATTTCTACACTGCAAGATTAGTTTTCTTTAGTCTTTTGCAAAAACAATAAATAAAATACCATTATAGGTGAATGGTTCCATACGTTTAGTGTTCCTTGGTGTATGTATCCATTTTTAACCATCTTACTGTAATGGCACTGGAAATGCTTCTCAAATTACTGTAAACCACATCTGAACAGCTTAGAGATGTGTGCTCACCTGACTTTTGTATATAAAGAACATACACACATATACTCACATTTTAGATATATATGCACATATAAGTAGACGCATAACATTGTTCAGTGCAAATGGGCTTATCAATCATAATCTATTCTTGCTGTGTGTGTGTGTGTGTGTGTGTGTGTGTGTGTGTGTGTGTGTGTGTGTGTGT
>NC_068981.1:134253062-134254170 GCF_001194135.2 Octopus bimaculoides
TGTAGGATTTTCGAGCGAGATCGTTGCCAGTGCCCCTGGACTGGCTTGTGCGGGTGGCACATAAAAGACACCATTTCGAGCGTGGCCGTTTTCGTGCGGGTGACACGTAAAAGCACCCACTACACTCTCTGAGTGGTTGGCGTTAGGAAGGGCATCCAGCTGTAGAAACTCTGCCAAATCAGACTGGAGCCTGGTGTTGCCATCCGGTTTCACCAGTCTTCAGTCAAATCGTCCAACCCATGCTAGCATGGAAAGCGGACGTTAAACGATGATGATGATGATGATGAGTGTATGCACTTATAGTATTAAAAAAAAAAGAGATGAATGTGCTCATGTAAGTACAGCTACATGCATACATTTCAACACATACACACACGAAATGGTTGTCTCTCTTGTGAGAAATTTCTTTGTTTTACTTGGTTTATTTGTATCGAAACAATATTTTCAGCCTGCTTTTTGAAAGAAAATAGGTGTGGATTACTTATCTGAAAAGGAGAGTAATCCTATGTCTAATTAATGAAGCTAGTTTTGTTTGGTGAAAGATCTCTTTCAAGCAATATTGTTTATGTCTCAGTAGATGTGTATCCGTGTCTGCTACCTCATATGTTATAATATATAAAGTAAAACACATAATGAAGATTAGTGGATATGATGTCACTGTACTTTAGCTGTGTACTAATGCATCTGTCTTTTCTGAGTAAATGAATGTTTGTATTTAAGAAAAGAAAGACTGGATTACCTAATGAAGCACACTGTTTTTAATATCTCTTATCTTTTGCTTGTTTCATTCATTTGACTGTGGCCATGCTGGGGCATTGCCTTGAATGGTTTTAGTTGAACAAATCACTTCCAGTATTTATTCTTAAGTCTGGCACTTATTCTGTTGGTCTTTTTTTTTCTTTTGTTGGTTTGCTAAGTTACACTGGTTGTCAAGCAATGGTGGGGGACAAGCATAAACACAATGACACACACACACACATATGTAATGAAAAAGGTTCGGTAAAATCATTTTTCTATATGGTGAAATGTAGAGACAAATATAAAAAAAGGAATATGCACAGAAATCTTATGATGGACAATATGTGTGTGTATATATATATATATATAT
>NC_068981.1:134254490-134260330 GCF_001194135.2 Octopus bimaculoides
ACACACACACACACACACACACACACACACACACACACATATATATATATATATATACAATGGGCTTCTTTTAGTTTCTGTCTACCAAATCCACTCACAAGGCTTTAGTCAACCCGAGGCTATAGTAGAAGACACTTGCCCAAGGTGCCATGCAGTGGGACTGAATCCGGAACCATGTGGTTGGTAAGCAAGCTACTTGTCACACAGCCACTCCTGTGCCTATATGTATATATGAAATAAAATATTTACATAATCGACTGGTTTCGCCTGTGCTAATCATGACTAAGAGGTTAATGACAATGTTATAATTTTATGCTATCATAAGAAGTTTTCATTCCATTTTCGTAGAAAGAAACAATGGTTTTCTTTCAGTTTCTGTCTACCAGATCCACTCACAAAGCTTTGGTCAGCCTGAGGTTTGGCCAAGGCGCTACAGTGTGGGACTGAACCTGAAACAATGTGGTTGGAAAGCAAACTTTTGACTATACAGCTAAGGCCTGCACCTATCATGTAATAAATAGATGACCAGTGAGAAATAAAAATGAGTCATACTAAATCTTAGTTGTTAGAAACCTTGCATAGAGAATTATTTCTAAAACCGGGTTGAATTTGATGTTAAAGAGATACTGCACTTTGACACCTGTATGTGTCTTCATTAACCTAATTACGAACTAAGCTAGCATTTAAATTTGACCTGTCCAGTACAGCATAACCTGCTTATCACTTTCACTGCTTAAGTTTCAAGGTGTGTCTCTGATTGTTTGTTAATTAGAAATCCAGTTGCTTGATGTTAAAAATAAAGAGGAGACAGCATTAATTAAAAAAGTAAATAAATAATAAAATAAATAACCTAATAGATATGTTGATTTTATTGGAATATTTTCTGTGCATATATGTGCATGTGTGCATGCATGAAACAATCCTTCGATAGTTATGTGAAGAAAAATTATTGCTAAATTTTCAAGTGTTATCATGAGTTTAAAATACTGAATTTTGCAAATTTCAAATAGAATTATTTCTTTCAAAATATGGAAATTTATTAAAAATATTTTTTCTTTCTTTCTTTCTTTCTTTCTCTTAGAAAGCTTCTTTTCCTATTAACTTTGCTGTCTGTTCAAATTATAAAGTATGTTTATAAGTGCAGGCACATTTAATAGCAAACTATGTTAAATATTCTCCTTTACAATAGTGACCATCCTAGTTGTTAATAAAAGCTAAAAAGAAGTGATTTTGCTGTTATGTATCTTTTTTGCTAATTACAATTTCTTTTCTTATTTAGAACATTACTTTACATGTAATTTATAATTTAAGCTAAGCTTACATATTAAATCTCACATTCATTTCTAAAGGTCACATGATTTAATCTTTTATTGGTTAGGTTTCAGAAGTATATAAGACCACATTAGTATATATTACATCGGGTATATGAGTAAAACATATTTGCGTAGAAGGTGCATCTTTCGATAACTGAAATCCTTAATTTTTTATTCCTGTTTTCTGTACATGGCATTGTTCCCATGTAATCAGACTATATACAATTCTAAGTAAATAGCTTGCCAGAAATTAGGTTAATATAGCTTGGGATCCATACCAAGAAGCCTAATCTAATTTTATCTGTATAGTTTTTTACATCTTTATATTTGAGGATAGCGTTGTTTTTTATTAAATTGCAATATGATATAAATAAGATTGTGCCAATAGCAATGTACTGTTAGATATTCGTTTCGATGTACACACACAAGGTATTAAAGATTGTTAAGTTTTGGTCTGAGTAACTATACATTACATGTTTGGAGAAAACAATGGAAGGAGAACTGTTCCTCCAAGGTAAGAATGAAATAACTGCAGTAATTACTGGATTTGCCAAAGCAATAAAAATTATTATTGAATTTGTGGTATATCTTATGTGAAGTGAAGTAAGTCTTGTTACTAGAATGTAGGCATTTATAGTTAGTAAATTGAGTAAAAGATTGTGCGTCTAAACTTAAGTTTAGAGCAGTGCTCCAAAACATGTTTTGATTACATATAAGAATTTTCCAATTCTGAAGAGGAATAGAAAAAAAAAAAAAGAATATATAGGAACCCAAGGAAAGTGATTTTTAAAATCTTTTACTTTTTTCACTATTGGACTGTGGCCATACTGGGGCACTACCTTGAAGAGTTTTTAGTCAAAAAAATTGATCTCAGTACTTATTATTTTTAAACCAGGTATTTAGTCTATTGGTCTGTTTTGTCCAACTGTTACATTACAGGCGTGTAAACAAACTAACACTGGTTGTCAAGTGGTTGTGGTTGGAGACAAAGACACACACACATGCGCATGCACATACACACACACACATATGATGGGACTTCCATACAGTTTTCATCTACAAAATTCGCTCTCAAGGCATTTGGTTGGCCTAGGACAATAGTAGAGGACACTTGCCCATAGTACAATGCAGTGGGACTGAACCCAAAATCATGCGATTTCAAAGTAAGCTTCTTAACCACACAGCCATGCCTGCACCTAATGATTTGAAAAATAACAACATATGATGCTCAGAGAGGGCAGGGCAGTGCTCTTGACTCTTACAGGTTACATCAGTAGGTTGGTGGCTGTAGGAAATATGTAAGCATGGAGGGAGTTCCATAAGGTTATCCCCTGAAATTCTTTGTTGTTTTCAAGTCATAATAGGTTTGAATGTCAAGGTCAACAAATTCAAGTTATTTTATAGTCAACTGTAGACAAAAGAATTTTGTTTTTATTCCAAATTTGTTTTATTTATTTGTTTATTTATTTATTGGAAGTTGTAACTAAATATTTTAAACAAATTCATTCTCTAAATAAAAGAATGAATTCAGACACTTGAATAAAGCTGATTTACTATACACAAATATGTTATGACACATTTTTGAAATTTTAGTTAAGAGAGGTAATTGGAATATGAAATTTCCTTCAACTAATGTAAGAAAACTACTTCCAAGTCATATTGAGAGTGTTGAGATTCTCTACAGCAGTAATTCTCCAATTTTTTAACAACTTAGCAGTGAACTAGATATCAAACAAAAGATTATTGGTGCACATTACCTGAAAAGTTAAATTTGGAAAGTCAAAAGAGCAAACTGTATTTTGAAGATGTATTTCAAAGTTAAAAATTTTGAGAGAATATTGAAAGCTATTGCTTGTTTTATTGAGCATACATCTGTGTATCACAAAATTATGAATTCTGTTTTCCCAGAAGCCTTAAATTATATTTTTAAAATCTATGGCACACTGATGTACCTCTAGTGGTTTGATGATTACAGCTGGATGCCTTCCTAGTGCCAACTATTTTACAGTGTGTACGGGGTTTTTTTTTTGCTGCACAAACACTAGTGAGGTCACCATGCAGCTTTGCATGACTGAGATCCACTTCCACTGATTGATGCTACAGTAGAAAGGGTGAGGGATTGAAGTGTGAAAGAAGAGGTCAGAGCAGAACAGGTTTCTTGCTGTAGACTATTCACACTATAGGATATGATTACTTACACTATAGAAGAGAGGGTGGAGCTGACAAGAGAAAAAATATCCTTTGTACTGGAGGCACAAGGCCTCAAATTTGTGGGGGGAGGGGGACTGGTTGATTACATTGACTCCAGTGTTTTACAGCTATTTAATTTATCAACCCCAAAAGGATGAAAGGCAAAATCAACCTCAGCAGAATTTGAACTCAGAATGTAGCAACAGGCTAAATACTGCTAAGCATTTCATCCAGCTCACTGCCTTGAAAAGACAAAAAATGGTGGTGAGGAAATGTTAGGGTGGACCCTTGAGATATAAAGTGAGAAGAAGTTGGGACAAGAAAACAAGAAACATGAGTGGGTAGAGGTTGCGAGAGTATATATAAATGAGAGATAATAAGAGATAGGGATTCTCCTACAAAGTAGTAAGGAAATTGAAAAGAAAAATGTTTAGCATTAATAAAATATAATATTTATAATCTCTCATTGCATATTTATAGTAATCAATATTCAGCATGTTTAGAAAATTTACAAAAATTTGGGTAGAAGTCTGTAAATAATCAATAGAATAAACCTAAAATTATTTTATTTTTTTATTTTAATATCTTAGTATAATCAAAATGTAAAACAGAACAATAGCTTTATAATTTTAATTGGCTTTAATTTAGTTTGTAAATTAATCAAATTATTCAAATTGTTCATCTTCATGACCAGTGCATTGTTTTTTAATTAGTTTAAAGTATAATTGGGTGAAATTAAAGTGATTAATGAATTAATACTGATTTGTTAATTTTTACCTAAACCGGGTGAAACTTACTGATGACTCTGTACTACCACCACCACCATCATTATCATCATCATCATCATCATCATCATCATCATCATCTCCATTGTCATCCTTATCACCAACATCATCAACATTACATCTGCTTCCAATGCTAGCATGAGTTGGACAGGTCATTTGCTGCCATCGTAGACATAGTCATGAGACCACACTGCACTTGCCCATTACATTTTGGAATGGTTTTTACAGCTGGATACTCTTCCTAACTCTAACCATCCATTTTACACAGTATGTGTTGGTGTATTCTATCATGGCGCCAGCATTAGAGAGGTTGTCATGCTCTCAGTAAGACTATGATGTCTCCACTCATTTACCAACTACTTAACAGAATATATTGTGTTCATTTTGTCATCTCACCAGCACTTGTGAATTTGAGTACCAGATCCTTACTGCTGTTTGTCTGTCTGTCTGTCTCTGTCTGTCTGTCTTTCTCTGTCTGTTTGTCTGTCTCTGTCTGTCTCTCTCTCTCTCTCTCTCTCTCTCTCTCTCTCTCTCTCTCTCTCTATATATATATATATATATATATATATATATATATATATATATATATACATATATATTAATTGAAATGTACAGTATTATATATCCATTACAGCCAATCTTACCAATTGGTTTTCCGCTAGGAATTCCACAGAGTGTTAGGTTACAGTCTGATTATGTAACACTGTGCTCATGAGAGGTAGCCGTTATGGAATGAAATATGGCGACTGCTCACTATTGTTGGCAGTGAATAGACAGTAAATATAATTTGAGTGTGTTGTTGCAGTAGAAATGATGATGTTAAACTTTGTTCTAATATTTAAGCATTTCCCTTTACATTCTTAGTTTAAGTCGTGAAATCAAGTTTGCCTTTCATTTTTCTTTTCTCTGTTGATTAAAAACATACTAGTCACATAGCGATAGTTATGTTTACTAAATCATACATACCCCACCACAATTTGTTCCTTTATGTCAAATTTAGGAATCAATGTGCAAATATATATATATAAAATCTCACATTCTCTCTCTCTTTTTAACCCTTTCGTTACCAACCCAGCTGAAACCAGCTCTGGCTCTGAGTACAAATGTCTTCTTTTCATAAGTTTTGAATTAAAATCTTCTACCAAACGTTAATCACAATTTATGTTCCTAACACTAGCTGAATGGTAACTAAGTTATTTTACTAAATTCTTTGCTATATTTCAAGTAATTGAAAGAAACACAGAGCATCTCAAAATAAATACAGTAATGAAAGGGTTAAATGTATATATGTATGTATGTATGTATGTATGTATATATATATATATATGTATGTATGTATGTATATATATATATATATGTATGTGTATGTATATATATGTATGTGTATGTATGTGTGTGTATATATGTATGTATTTATATATATATGTATGTATTTATATATATATATGTATGTATTTATATATATATATATGTATGTATTTATATATATATATATGTATGTATTTATATATATATATATATATGTATGTATTTATATATATATATATGTATG
>NC_068981.1:134260697-134261582 GCF_001194135.2 Octopus bimaculoides
TGTATTTATATATATATATATATGTATGTATTTATATATATATATATATGTATGTATGTATTTATATATATATATGTATGCATGTATATACATATATGTATGTATGTATATATAAAATTAAAAATAAGATTGATATACAACATATACAATTTAAAAACACAATATACAATATGTACACACACATGCTGAAATACAGTATTTACAATACACACACACACACACACACACAGCTTAAAATGCAATATATACAATACACACACATAATCACTCCACAAACACATGTAGATGAATGGCCATTGACTACTTTGTAGTTCCTCCGCTCTTTGACGGGTCTTATTTTTTGTCCCGCAGGGTGTTCAGCAAGCACCCACTTCACCAAGCAAGCCTGGTGTGGTTGCCAGTTTAGTTGCCAACGACCAGACCAGGAAACAGGTTGTACTGGACTACATGGTACCAGTAGCACTCAAGAGCGACCTGCATATGGTGGCACCTGTTTCTCCTGTCAGCCATCACAGTTGTCTAGTATGTAATAAAATGTGTAAAAGCTGGGCCGGGCTTAAAAGTCATATAAGGGCATCACATGGCAACAATCATGATTCATTTCAGTAAGTCTTCTTGGCAATGGCTTTTCTCATGTAACGAGGATGCAGCTGTGTGTGTGTGACATATATACATATATATATGTATATATATGTATATAATGACGCATGCGTACGAACAACCATGCTACATGGCAGTGAAACATGGGCTGTAACTGCTGAGGACACACGTAAGCTCGCAAGGAATGAAGCCAGTATGCTCCGTTGGATGTGTAATGTCAATGTGAATACCCGTCAGAGTGTAAGTATCTTGAGAGAAAAGCTGAACATTAGAAGCATCAGTTGT
>NC_068981.1:134262648-134263761 GCF_001194135.2 Octopus bimaculoides
ATATATATATATATATATATATATATATATATATATATATATATATATATATATATATATATACACATAAACACAAGAGGTCTAATCAATAAGTATGCAGACTGTTGCCATAGTAACAAAGCTAAAGCACGTAGAGTGAAGCCACTTGGCAAAGATTGACCTTGATCTCTGCTGTGCATGCACAGTAAGTTTTAATGCTTGAACTTACCTCTGCTGTTTACCTCATTGCTTTGGAAGGAATGTGTGTAACGTGTGATCGTTGCATTGACCATGACGGAGAAAGTCTGCTCAGAGGCCCACACAAAGTTGCATAAAGTATATGGAGAAGAGTGTATGAGTTGCACACGGGTGTACAAGTGGCTCAGACATTTCCCAAGACAGCTGAAAAAATGTCGATATAGGTGAATGTTCTCAGAGACCCGCAACCAGCAGAACTGAGAAAAACATCCCAGATGTGCGGGCAGCTTTCAGGGGAAATCATCGAATCACCATCCATGAGTTATCAGAGGATGTGCAGATTAATTACTGTTCAGTTCAGTCCATTATCACTGAAGATTTGGGTATGAGACGCATGTTTTCCAAGTTTGTACCAAAACTGCTTTCAGCTAATCAAAAAGATACTTGGGTTTCAGTTACACAAGATCTCCTTGATTGTGTCGAGAATGATGAAAACTTTTTGAAAACTTCGCATAGGCTTCTGAGCAGGCATTGCCAAGCTTTTGGCAAAATTTGATGCAGATTCTCTGCTCAAATTTCTGTCATGGTCAATGCGACAATCACATACTCCTCACCTTTCTTCCAAATACTGCTGCAAACAGCAGAAGCGAGCTGGAATGTTAAAACTTAGTGCGCATGCACGGCAGAGTTCACAGTCAATCTGTGTCAAGCAGCTTCACTCTGCATGCTTTAACTTTGTTACTATGGCAACAGTCCAGATACTTATTGATTAGACCACATTTATATATACAGGGTGTCCACAAAGTCTGGGTACATGTGGATTAACACATACTTTCAGAAATTATTATTTCTTATATTTAATTGTTTATGTTATGGTTTTATTTACTCCATGTACCCAGACCTTGTGGACACCCTGTATATATGTATATGTATATA
>NC_068981.1:134264361-134266299 GCF_001194135.2 Octopus bimaculoides
GTCTGGTTCTATAGTATAAATTTCTTTGTTTTAAAGTGATCTAAAATAAAACCTTTCCTCAAAATTCAATGTTAATTCATGTTCTTACTAAATTATCTTACTAAATTCTTCACTATTTTAAAAATTAATTGAAATGTATTTCTACTTAAATATGGCAGCGAAAAAGGTTTAGATGTTGGTGATGTTGAATTTATTACTAAGATCTTATTTTATTCTTTTCTATGCCCTTTTAAAGCCTAGCCAGGCTCATGGGCCCGGTTTCCCAGTTTCTATGGTGTATGTGTTCCCTCCCAGCTGGACGGGATGCCAGTCCATCGCAGGATCTTATTTTATATCCATCTAAAAAAAAGCAAGTGGCTTGGTCAGTGAAGGCTCAAACAGAGTAGTGACCATGATTTTTTGCATGATCTCTAAAAGTAGTGAGGTGAATGAGAAGAAAACCCTGATCCACAGGTTACTTTCAGACTGTGGCCAGATCCAGCTGCTGAGGACAGAGTGGATTCTACTAAAGGCAAGGCAGCAATATCAAACTAGGTCACAGATTAGGTTTGCCTGTTTGAGTGTTGGACACATGAGTATTAGGGTTGTAGGTTTGATTCTCAGATCAAGCAATATATTGTCTTTGAGCAAGCTATTTCATTTCACACTACTTTAGTCCACACTACTATCAGTGAGTACGACAGCTGGAGCTAACTCTTTAATGAACTGGTGTCCTTTCAGAGCAAGAGGATTCACTTCAATATCACAGGAACTAGGATAAGCCATACCCTAACAAGCCTTTAAAACTGACTTCAACTACCTTTCATTTCTACTTTATGCTGTACACAGGCTCTTGTTTTTGGTCTTATCCATATTTCATCAAGTATTATGACAGAGAATTAAATTTTTGATCAGATGCTTTTTATTTTTTATTTTTTATTATTTTTATTTTTTTACACATGTTCTTGGCGAAATATTGATCTCTCTAATCTGTTAAAGACTACTGCAGTATTGGCCACATCATTGCAGCGTTGCTGCAACACTAGCATCATTAATTTTTCTAACCAGTATTGAGGCATTAAGGGCTACAACGAACATCTCACAAATATTCATTCTCTTGGCTATCACAAGTTTGGTTCATTTTTCTCCAACCTGTTGCAGTTACCTTCTTCTCAAGACTAACCTTTTCTCTAGAGAACTCCTGTCATAACAACAACGCTATTGCTCTCAGTATATCAAGTCAGCAAGAAATCAGTTGCTTCATCTACTAGAAATAGCAGCCAAATTAAGCCTTACTATCTTGAAATGGTAAGAACCTATTTGATTAATGTAGCCCTAGATGTGGTGTCCATGAAAAAAAAAAAAGTAATATATTTTGTTTTTTGTTTTACTTGTCTCAGTCATTGGACTGTGGCCATGCTGGAGCTCTGCCTCGAAGGGTTTTAGTCAAACAAATTGATCTTGGTTTTTATGTTTTTTTTTAAAGTATTTATTCTATTGCCACTTTTGCCAAACTGTTAATTACAGGGATGTAAACAAACCAATATTGGTTGTCAGGTGCGCAAGGAGAACAGGACAACTACAAACACAAAGACACACAGACATAGATATGAGTGTGTGTGTGTATATAAATATATATATATATGTATATATATATATATATATATATATATATATATATATATATATTCTTTTATTCTTTTACTTGTTTCAGTCATTTGACTGCAGCCATGCTGGAGCACCACCTTTAGTCGAGCAAATCGACCTCAGGACTTATTCTTCATAAGCCTAGTACTTATTCTATCGTTCTCTTTTTGCCGAACCACTAAGTTACAGGGACATAAACACACCAGCATCAGTTGTCAAGCAGTGGTGGAGGGACAAACACACACGCAGACATATGCACACACACACATACATATATATATATATATATATATATATATATATATATATATA
>NC_068981.1:134266615-134296592 GCF_001194135.2 Octopus bimaculoides
AAAAAATCCAACAACGGAAGAAAACACTAAAAATGTAAATAAAAATATATATATATATTCTCAATATATATATATATATATATATATATATATATATATACAGATACATAAATTTACCCCATCAGGACTAACCTGGGACTATACAATAACTCTCAGTACATATTTTATCATTCATTTGTTTTACAATAAAACATATTGGATAACTGTAGCCTTGTTCCTGCATATCTTAATCAGTTTTTGAAACCCAATGGCTTTCTTATCTCAGATCTATTCAGCCTTTCCCATAAGTTAAACTGTACATCAAACTTATTGTTTCTCTTCAGCTGTTGTAGATTGACTGCATTTACTGCTTATATTTCACAACTGCATCTCAGGCAACATTTGACTTTTCACTGTGTATTTATTGGTTTGAACAAAATGAAAACTAATGATTTGCAGTATCTATAATATCCTTTAATCCCTTAAGCTCTGATCACGAGATATCATGTAACAGCTAAAATGTTGTCTTGCCCTGGATAATGAGATAATTCAGGCAAGAAAAATGCTTATTGACTGCCAATCCTAAGATTTCTCCTGATTGTATGTTTCCTTATCCAAATTTATTTATGGAAATTTCTTTTAATGACTAACGTGAAAATGTTTTACAATTGTTGTTAGTCATTTTTATTGTTCAATTTTAGTCATAAAGCTAATTTAAATGTTATTTTTTTTTCCTGAAAATGACACATATGCTACATGACTGAGAATTAGTTCTGAAGATGATTTTTGAAAATTTTCTCTGTCATTGGTTACTGATAATACAATAATACTTTGCAAAAATGTTTCAATTTTACTTGAGCTGAGACAAACATTAGTACTCCTGAGTTCCAGTAGTTGTGAAAATGAAATTAAATAAGGTATTATATAAGTGGGCACAGGCATGGCTGTGCATGGTTATGTGGTTAAGAAGCTCACTTTGCGCCATGTGGTTTTGAGTTCAATCTGACTATGGAGCACTTTGGGCGAATACCTTCTATTATAGCCCGAGGCTTACCAATGCTTTGTGAGTGAATTTGGTTGACTGAAACTGTGTGGAAGCCCAATTGTCTGTGCATGTGTATGTATGTGCTTGTGTTTGTGCGTGTGTGTGTGTGTGTGTTTGTGTTTGTTCCATCAGTGTTGGTTTGTTCAGGTCCCTGCAATTTTGTGGTTTGGCCAAAGAGACTGACACAATAAACACCAGACTTAAAAAATAAGTACTTGAGTTGATTTGTTCAAATAAAACCATCCAGGGTAGTGCTCCAACATGGCCACAGTCCAGTGAATGAAACAAGCAAGATATAAAAGATAAATAACTGAAACCATTTCAGGACTTCCACAAAAAGAAATAGAAAGAAAACAAGAAATATATTTTATAGATATACTTTCCACTGTAGTATTCTCAGTGGTGAAACTGCAACTGTTGACCACCGAGTAACATGGAAAAGAAAATATGTAAAAATTGTTCAGAACAGGCTGTTATGAGCTGCTGGAGGTAGCATTTACCACCTAAACTTATATGTAAATTGCTTTTGATTACATCACATGGCTGATTTTCCAGATATTTATGGAAGTAAATTATTATTATTATTTTTTTTTTTTTGCCATTAACATTTTGATTTCATTTTTGTTGTATGTATTAATATTTTTATTCTGCATTTTTCTTTTTGCTTTATTTTACTATTTATTTCTTGTTCACATTCATTTTACTAAAATTTTCATATCATATTAAAAAATTACGCAACATAATTCTCAAGTGAATAAAATCATTTTTACAGCTCTTAAACAATCAGTTATTCTGGATTTCTTTTTTTTTTACTTACTGAAAACTTTATAGAAATGTTAGAACTGAAGCATTGGGAAGAGTTTATCCATAAGAGATGTTTATTAATGAATGTTTTAAAAATATTGTTTGGGCACAGAGGAGAATATACAGCTTATTCAGTCACTCTAGGCTTATAGTGTTGCTAGGGGAAATGAAACATAAGGCTTAAAAAGTTATATTCATTTTCTAATAAAAATCCATTCGTGGAAAGACAATTCTTCTGTATCATGTTTCTGCAGAAGTTTCTGTAAAAGTTCATTGCAGCCTACTTTGTAACAAACTGATGTAAGTAAGCTTGGTGAAAAACTCTGGAATATAATCATCATCATTGGTTTAAGCTTGCTCAGATTTGCATGACCTTATTCTACACACTTCTGTTATCTTCCATGGTATGTGATAGTTATTTTCTATGATATCCGGTGTCATCTTTTAACCGATTGATATATGTCTTTGTTAGAAAGATTAATGCAATTACAACCATTTTGAGGTGCCTAAAGTAGAGTCCAGAACAGCTAACTCTTATTATTTCTCTTATGGTGTCTAATACTCTAGGAAGCTTATTGTATAGTCTTTCATTATTGGAGTGTTCTTCCCAGAATGCATACAAAATGGTTTCCATGTAGGTGCCATTGTGCATACTTTCAAACATTTTAGTTAGGGTCCAGGTGGAAAGGTCATAACATAACACAGATTCAACCATTGTGGGGAAAGGGGCTTCTTTTCAGATTCATTCAGATTTTCATATGGTGCTGAAACTTTCAGTTGCTATCCAAGCTTTGCTGATATCAAACTTAATATCTGACTGTTGATTACTATATTGCTTCTGAGATACATAAAAGAATATATCTGTTTTATTATAAATTCCATGTTGTACCTGAGGAATTTTGTTACCCTAGCATTAACATTGAGACTGATGCTTCCTGCAGCACCTTCCAAACTGTGAAGTAGAGTTGTGGCTCTTGTAGTGATTTCTGACATTAAGTCTTAAGCCATCGGCACAATCTACATCTGCTACAGTAGATGCTGCATATTGAAACTTGTTGATCTCTTTCATGTGATCTCCTGAAGTGCTGAGGATACAATGAAGATAGAGTATATGAATAAGAATAATAAAAGGAAAAATTTAGCAACTAATATTTTCTTATGTATAAAATCAAAGAGTAAATGTTTAGCTTTTTATTGTCAGTTATTTATATATATATATATATATATATATATATCATCATCATCATCATCATTTAATATCCTCTTTCCATTCTGACATGAGTTGGACAGTTTGACATGGAGCTGACTAGCAAAGCTGTCAAGACTCAAATTGTCTCTTGTGGCATGGTTTCTATAGCTGGATGCCCTTCCAATACCAACTACTTGAGAGAGTGTACTGGGTGCATTTTATTAAATGCTTTTTATTATTTTTCAAACCTGCACAATGCTAGTTATGAAAATTAATAATATAAGTCAATAGTTAGTACTTTTACATGGTATTTCAATATTTCGGGGTTCTGTAGTCTACAGAACAGAGAAGCAAGCTAACAACACCTTTCCTTCATAGATTTCCTGAAGAAGGGGTCCTAAGCTTACATTCTTTTGGCATTAAGAAAAAAATAATTAATACTACTATACTGTTGTCATGTTTGAATCAAACTGAATCTCACATAAATATAAATTTTTACAAGGCTAGGGTTGATTGTGACTGAAACTTTGGCTTACTAGCTGACATGGGGACATTGGCTAGTTTCAAATTCTCTAGTAATTTATTATAATGTTGTGTGACTTATTATTCTGGATAATGCCAAACATTAACACTCTTGTTACCATAGTTCTGTTGAAATATACTGACTTTGTTTCAATTAATTATTTTTTAAATAATGAAGCTGGTGTTTGGAACATAACATGAAATTTTGATGGAAGGTTTTGATTTAAATCACTTTAAAACAGAAATTTGAACAATAAGAACCAGATGTAAAACCAGGTCTGTTGGTATCAAAAGGGTTTAGACATACTAGAACCTATTGAAGCTGTTTTGATTAAAAGCTTTTAGAAGTTACCAATTAAAAAAAGAAATTGCATTTGAAATTGGCAGTTTAAGAATGTTTAGTTTTTGGTTCCAAAAATCTTTTATACAGTAACTAGACAAAACTCAACAGAAAATCACAACCCAAGTATTAATACATGAAAATTTCAGGAATATCTAACCTAAAAAAAGAAATAAGAGTACAAGGATCTGAGTGAACATGGCTATTACAAAGTGTACTAAAATGCTTGGAAAACATTTAGTTGACCCAATCAAACAGTATTCATAAAAGTTGTACTCAAACTTCATGTTTTTCCTTCTTCTTGTGAAGTATTGTCATTTAATGTCAGAAGACTCTCATAACAACATGAAAGGCTACAGAAGCCTTTTATTTGCTAAGTAGCAAGTTTTGAAAGATAGGTGAACAGGTAACATCTATAAGTGTTTATGTACGTGTATATCAGTGTAAACGTCATATACTTATATACATATCAGATGGCTTTGAAGGTTACAATAGTTACAATTATTTCCAATGTGAAAAAGAAAAGTATTTGAAAATATAGTTGTTGTAATTTTACTGTGAAACTGTGATGTAAACTAATGCTTTAATGTTCAAGATAGGAAGTATTGCTTCTTCTCCAAGTTTCCACAATTGTTCTGTCAATTACGAATATTTTATGACAGTACACTTCTCTTCAAAGATTTATGCTATCAAAAACTTGGCAATGGTCCGTGTCCTTTTATGGAATTATCTGACAAAAAGCTGTTGCTCTTAATGACTCCATGTGCTATCTGTTTTAAATCAGGCATAGAAACCTTCATATGGTATATCTTGTTTGTTTTAAACCAAGCTGGTGCTGTCAGTTGATTGTTTTAGAAACCACCAATAAATCATCAACCAAATTTTTATATAATTTTGTTTTGAATTTTATCTGTTTTATACCAACTTCTCTTGACATAAATAGGTCTACCACCAAGCCTTCTGAGACAGTTAAGCAGCTAACCAAAACCATCGTTCTAACCATGCCCTTCACCTCTATCACGCAAGTAAAGTCCATGACTGAAAATCTGTAAATAGTTTGCTTGTAATAGTAGTGATGAAAAATACCACTTAAGACCCTTAGAGTAAGTTATCCACCATCATTAACTGGAAAGGTTTCACTTACAACTGCAACAGCAGATGCTGTTATTGAACACACAACCTGTAAAGATTCTCACATTTCAATTTGCAGCCAATTTTCTTGTCCCTTGCCAACATTGTGGGAGTTCAATTCACTATTAAATTTCTAAATTAAGGCAGTTCCTTTAGCAGCATTTCTACCTGTTTTTATTCCAATTCTATACTGCACATACTCAATGAAACTCCTTCAAAACTCTCTTTATGATGTCCAACAGTCTCACTTCTACATAAACAGTTGTTAATTGTGAAAACTCCTCTGGTATCTCCAAGGTAGCTGACTTTGACAATGTTCTTTCCGTTACTCTCAACGCATTCTAGAGCTGTCTCTTATCTTCAATACATTTTCAATCTTTCTTTCCCTGTAGGAATCTATCCTGGTATTTGGAAATAAGTTTCAGTATGTTTTACATATCTTAAAAGATCAACTTCTTTGACTCTACCAATTTTTTTTTGTATATTTTCAAAACATATCTAATTTTGTTTTACAGAAGTAATATAGTTTACTAGTAAGCTAGTTGTAGAATTAAGATTCTATTGTCTTTGTTCTATTACTCATCCACCAAAATATGGGAGTGGAGTTAGGTAGACTGACCAGTTAATCTTTCGTTTTAGTCATCACAGTGTGAAGAAAGGATGTTTTTATACTTGTAAACTGAAGTATTCTTAACTGTTGAATAATATCTTCTCTATTGACTATGCCTCTTAACCCATTTTGTTACCATATTTATATATTGAAATAACTTTGCCATTATTAAGCTGGTGTTTGGAATATGAATTAACATGAAATTTTGGTGGGAGGTTTTAATTTAGACCATTTTATAACAAAATTTTTATTGTAGAAATCAAGGGCACTTTTGGGCAAGTTGGTATTAAAAGGGTTAAAGAGAAAGGAATATGTTTTTAGAGAGTGTATATGCAGCATATAGGCACATGACCCAGTGGTTAGAGTATTGGGCTTACAATCATGAGGTAGTGAGTTTGATTCCCAGACCGGGCTATGTGTTGTGTTCTTGAGCAAGACACTTTATTTCATGTTGCTCCTGTTTACTCAGCTGTAGATATGAGTTGCAACGTCGCTGGGGCCAAGCTGCATCCGTCTTTGCCTTTCCCTTGGGTAACATTGGTGGTGTGGAGAGGGGAGGTTGGTATGCATGGGCAACTACTGGTCTTCCATAAACAACTTTGTCTGGACTTGTGCCTCAGAAGGAAACTTTCTAGGTGCAACCTCACGGTCATTCATGACTGAAGAGAATCTTTACCCTTTTTACACTTTACTGTTGGCTTGCACTTAGTTTACTTTTCTATTTATGATATCCCCATCCTCCAGACCCCAACTTTTGTTAGAGTCTACACTACATTTCTTCTGTTCATTCTTTGCATATATTAGCCATCTGTTCTTTATATTTCTGATCAATCCTTAATGACCAATCCTCTTAGTTCTTTATGTTCTTAGCCACTCCATACTCCTCTCATTTTTCTCCAAGCGCCTGTACCATAGTCTTTCCATTCTTCCTCTTTGACACTTAGTTTGTAGGTGCATCCGCATGGTGTGTATGACCTTTTGTCCATCCCTTGCCTCTGTCCTACTTTCTCACCTATTTCCATCTATCTCACTTGACCAAGCCCTCACTCTCTCCTTCTCATCTGGGTTTTGTTACCATCATCTGCCTCCTCTTCTCTTTACTCTGTCCCCTTTTGTTCATCTTGCACACTACTCATGCTAGCTCCCATTAGCTTTTCCTCTCTCCTCAATATCACTACTTTATTTTATTCAGTTTTATATTCGCAAGTTTTTGATCAAAGCAATCATACCAATTCATTCTCTCAGAAGAAAGATAAGCACCCTAAATGTCTGATTCTTTCACTTCTCAAAGCAATCTTCTTACTAGAGTATTCTACAATCTCTCTTATGAATTAACTTCTGCTGATACAAACCCCAACCCATGTCCTTGGATTCAGAATTTTACTTTGATTCATAAAAATCTGTGCCTCTTTTACTTTCTTTTAAACAACTTTAATTAAGCAATATAGTCTACATTTTTAAAACCCAGCTTTCATTTATACTTTTACTCTGCTAAAAATATTTAAAATAATTGCTTTTACATGTAGACAATCATCATATTTTAATATACAACTTTATAACAATTTCAAGCATTCTTCTCAACAATAAGTGTTATAGTATTTAGAATATAGTATATATGAGTATGACCTGCTATGTAGATCAATAAATACACAAAATGTTAGTTGTTGTGAAGCTTGTATAGATATGTGCGTGTTTATAAAATATATATTCTTCAATACATTTGTCTTCTATTAAAAGTCATATTTCTTCGTTTTTAATTAATGGTGGTGGTGGTGGCTGTCTGGGGAGGAGAAGAGAGGGCATTGTATATGTAATGATGTTCATGTGGTTCTATTAATTCCATCATTTAAAGATAAAGGTAACCTTTAATGACCGATTTATCCCCTGACTGAATTTGGTTCCAGTATAGTAGATAATGTTCTCTATTATTTATATATATCAGAACAAACTTTTTCTAAGAGCAAGCTATATTTTTGTAATTGGAGTATATTTCTTCTTGTCTCTCCTTCATAATTCTTTGTATCCGTTAAATGTTTGAAGTAAGTGATAAATATTTGCATCTGATTCAGTATGGTAATTTGATTATTCTCCATTACAAAATACTAAGTTTTGTTTGATTAACATTCTTCTTTAAATATTATTTAATGTTACTCTGACATTTTATCTTCTCTTTATAAAGATAAGGAGAAAAAATATTAAATTCCATTGATTTTAAGAGATTTCTCTCCTTATGATGAAATTCATTCTGTGAAGTAATTACGTAGTTATTATAATGTATATATACCAAACTGAATATATATCTAGGGGGAAAATGAATGGAGAAAATTGTGTGTCTGTTTGTATGTGTATGTTGTGTGTGTGTTTGTATGTGTGTGTATATATATATATATATATATATATATATATATATATATATATATATATATGTGTGTGTGTGTATATTTGTATGTGTGTGTATATATATATATGTCTGTATACATTTGTGTGTATATATATATATGTGTATGTATATATATATATGTATGTATATATGTATGTATGTATATGTATGTATGTATATGTAGGTGTATATGTACATATATGATGTTTGTATGTATGTTCCCTTTTGTTTTTAATTATTTAAATTCTCGCTTTGTGGAAGACACTGGTTTCTAACAAAGATACAAAGCTCCATCATTGGAATGTAGATAACAAAAAACAAAAGCAATGTCACATTTCAAACTTGAGAAAAGTCTTGCATATATTTACTGTTCCACTTACAGATTGTATTTGCAATGTGCAAGTTAGTTGGTTGATTTTTTTTTCTGAAAATCCTAGCTTATCCAAATTATCACTGACACATTTACTTGCAAAACCTAGTGCACCAATTATTATTGGTGTGTCTGTGTGTGCGTGTATGTGCATTCATGCAGGCACACCTGCATGCATACACCCATGCCAATAAATGTCCAGGTGATTAAGCATTGGCTATGGACAATATACTGGTTGAGTAATTGAAAGTACAATAAAATAAAAGATGGACAGGTAATTGTTAATGGTATCAAAGCTCTTATGAAAAGGTTATATGGAAGTAAGTATAAATATATGTAAGTAGGAAAACAAGAAAATTAGGTATGTGAGAGTTTGTAGTAGTTCCCCATAGATAGGTAGATATCCTGAAAGTTCACACTCTGATGTCATAGATAAAAGAGAGAAAGAGCTGAATAGTCCCTTGTAGTAGTTCTTCATAGATAGGTAGATAGATATCAGCAGAGTTCATATTTGAACTTTACAAATAAGAGACGGGAGAATATGGGTAATCATTTACAGCTGTTTCTGGGTTTTGATGCTCAGTAAGTGCAACATTGTGCGTTGTCTGTACATATGCATGAAGTAAACTGAGTTTTATAACTACTTCATGTTGATTTAACTCACTCATTATATATATATATAATGCTTGAATGAAAGAACTTGCAGAAGATGGTTTGCAAATTTCAGAAGTGAAGATTTCAGCCTTGAAGATGAAGATCGAACAGGACGTCCAGTTGAGTTTGATGATAAGCTCCTTGAGGCATTACTTGAAGAAAATCCTGCATTATCAGTTGAAGAATTGGCAATAAAGCTTAGTTCAAACCATACAACTGTTTATCGTCATCTTCAACAACTTGGAAAGGTTCCTAAACTTGGAAAATGGGTGCCTCATGATTTGTCTGAATGCAACCACAGATCCTGAGTTGACATCTGCTCTTCTCTCTCCATTCTCGTGAACTCATTTCACCCTTTTTGGATAGACTTGTGACTGGTGACGAAAAATGGATCTTCTATCGAAATGTTAAATGTCGTAAACAGTGGCTTGGTAAAAGGGAAAAAAACTCAACCACAACCGAGAAGGGAACTTCATGAGATAAAGGTTCTTCTCTCTATCTGGTGGGATTGCAAAGGAGTAATTCACTTTGAATTGTTACCACCTAATGCAACAATCAATGCTCAAGTCTACTGTCAGCATTTAGAGCGTTTGAACCAAGCTTTAAAAAATAAAAGACCCACTTTAGTGAATCGAAAAGGAGTGATGTTTCATCAGGACAATGCGTGACCCCACACTGCAAAGATCACATCACAGAAGATCGAAGAGCTTGGTTGGGAAAAACTTCCTCATCCACCTTATTCTCCTGACCTTGCTCCTTCAGACTACCTTTTGTTTCATAGTTTACAGAATCATTTGGGGGGACATAACTTTCGCAAGCCAGGAGGAGGTCAAAATTGACATTTCAGAGTTCTTCGCTTTGAAACCAAAAGAGTTTTACATTGATGGAATTAAAAAGCTTGTAAATAGATAGAAGGAAGTCATAGATAATCAGGGAAAGTACATTGATGATTAAATTTCAATTACATATAACATTTGATCACTTGTTTTCTTTATTCAAAATTCGGACAGAACTTATGAGATGACCTTGATATATATTAATTTATAGTTATTTTCATTTGCTGAATGCCACTTTAAGACCATGATATTCAATATGATTAATAAAATCATAATTATTTATTAACGGTTTTCAAATAGTTTTATTGTTATCTTAGCATGCTAGTAGTGAAATCAGTGTCAACTTTTTCATTTTGTGTATATTTTTTATTAAGCTGTTGTGGAGAAAATTGCATTTGCATGAATTGTTATTTGTTTTCATTGGAGAAATAAATCCATTTTTCTATCATGCTTTTAAATCTGGATACACAGCAAGAAATATCTAGTGTAAACCCATATATTTGTAGAATATTCGCTTTATTATGACTGCTAAAACACTCGAAGTTACTAATAAAGCTGAATAAAAATATGAAGCATATTTGAAGTACTCCATGTCATAGTATTTGTGATTGGATATGAATGAAGTGCAACTAAACAAACATGCTATTGATGTGCAACCAAAACATTGAAATGATGCATCTTAAATGCAGTAAAACATTTTGGAAATAATTTTTATTTATGCGTGAGAAGACCCGGCAAGCCAAGTAAGATCGTTGCCAGTGCCCCTGGACTGGCTTGTGCGGGTGGCACATAAAAGACACCATTTCGAGCGTGGCCGTTTTCATGCGGGTGACACGTAAAAGCACCCACTACACTCTCTGAGTGGTTGGCGTTAGGAAGGGCATCCAGCTGTAGAAACTCTGCCAAATTAGATTGGAGCCTGGTGTTGCCATCCGGTTTCACCAGTCCTCAGTCAAATCGTCCAACCCATGCTAGCATGGAAAGCGGACGTTAAACGACGACGACGATGATGATGATGATGAGGTGCAGGCATAGCTATGTGGTTAAGAAGCTTGCTTTACAATTATGTGACCTTGGGTTCAGTCCCACTGTGTGCCATCTTGGACAAGTGCCTTTTACTGTAGCCCTAGGCCAACTACAGCTTTGTGAGTGTAATTTGGTGGACAGAAACTGAAAGAATCCTGTTGTATGTGTGTCTAGACATCAGATGGTGGCTATAAATGAGCAATGTTGCTCGTTTCCAGTCTTACATGAAAAATCATGCCTGACCATGGGGAAATATTACCTTGCTTGGAAATGGGTGAGGGTTGGCTACAGAAAAGATATCTGGTTGGAGAAAATCTGCCTCAACAAATTCTGTTTGACCAATGCAAATATGGAAAAGTGGTCATTAAATGATGATGAGGTTGTTAAAACATTTGATTTCATAGGCTCTGAAACTAAGTGCTCAGGTACAGTTTACTTCTAGTCTTCAGCTTATAAGATTTCTGTTAGCTCATCTGACAATAGTGAAGTTTGTGTGTCACCATGATGTGTCACCATTTAGAGTGTGTTTCTGGAGAAGCTATATTTCGGTGGGAAAACACTTACACATTCAGCTCTACTTTTTGCATTACTGTCAACCAGCAGCAAAAAGCTTAAAAGTACATAGCTTACTTTACTGACACATAGAAAGCTTTACAAAGGCTTCAGAAATATGTAGATAGAGTATATTCTAAAATGCATTCTAGTTTCTGCTTTAAGTAGTTTCCCATAGACATGATATTCTCACTGCATCAGCTTCAAGAAAAGTGTCAGGAGTACAATCAACCTTGCCTTGATGTATCCTTGCCATGTATATCCTTGTCTCCATATTTTTTGTATCTTCTCTGTGCTACTCTTGAAAATGCATTTAAATTCTCATCTGATGGTGTTTACACCTGCTCAAGATCTGATGGCCTGCTGTTCAGTATAGCCAGAGCACAAGATAAGGAAAGTTACTGTTAGAAACCTGTTATTTGTTAGTGACATGGCTGTCTTCTCAAACTCTACAGAAGGCTTTCAAAATTCCATGAACAGGTTTCTAGGCACTTGGAAGCTTTTTGATCTCAGAATTTATCTCAAGAAGCCCTAAGTCATGGGATATGGCACTCCAGCATATCCTTGTAAAAAAAAAAAAAGATTTTTTTAAACACAAAATGGTGATTATATGCAATATAGTCCTTTCTACTATTGGTACAGGACCTGAAATTTTGGGGGAGTGGGTAACTGATTACACTGATTTTAGTGCTCAACTGGTATTTTTTATCAACCCCCAAAAGGATGAAAGGCAAAGTTGACCTCAGCAAGATTTTAAACTCAGAATATAAAGACAAGAGAAATGCCACTAAAGATTTTGTCCAGCATGCTGGGATGAAAATAATCTAATATGTAAACCGTTTTTTTTTTTTCAGTTTAGAGCTAGTGTTCTAATTGGCTGCTTGGTGTTTTATGGAAAATATTTTTATGAAATAATTGAATTTTACAGTTTGTAATCAAAAATGAGTATTAAGGTTATTTTACAAGCTCTTATATTTCTGATCCATTTATACATATTTGATTTCTAGTGATATTTCTCCCACTATTTTTATTTAAAAGATTGCAGAGACTGTATCAGAAAACTATGTAGTTATAAAACTTCGGATGAATTCTATATTTTGTTTTGTGCATGTTTTGAAAATTTGTGATAGAAAAATGAAGCTTCCTTTTATCTCTTGATTAGACAAACAGCATGATCAACAGATTTACATTTACTTTTAGTGTTAGATTTGCTCAAATATCAATCTTTCAGTTTTTTAAATTAGAATATCTTTTCAAAGATCAAAGTATTTTTAATTCAGTAAATGTCACTGATTCAATAGAAATCCTGCCATCTGGTAAACTCTTTTAATTTATTCTTAAATGTTTATAAACTTATTGAAACCATGAATCCTTCAAAGTCGGCTCAATGAGAAATTTCAAAGTTTCCCTTCATTAATATTGCTTTCATTAACAAATTGTTCTCTACTCCAATATTTCATGTAATTACTGACCAATTAGCTGTATTTCTTTTAACGTATGCTAAATGAAAGGTTATTTTTTATCTCTATAGAGATTTTTGTATACAATAATTCATATTTTCTAAGAGATTCGTGATTGTTTTGAATTAAAGTTGAACTTGTTTAGGGTTTATTATTTTCAAATTTATCTCGGATTTTGAAAATGTTGATTTCATTTGAATAGTTATATGATAGTCATCAAACCTCAGGTGCATTTCATATTTCCTTCCATTAAAAAAAAAAGGAAAATTAATGTAATAATGCCAGTTATGATCACTGTTTGAAAATAAATGTTACTAAATCTAGAGAGCTTTCTTTCTTGAAAGACAGTGAAAATATTATGAAAGCACCACTAAAATTCCTATTTTTAAGGTTGAAAGTTTTTAGTTGTAACAACATATTGATATGATGATCAGATCACTCCTCCATTATACGAAGAAACATTATGCTAAAGTAAAACTTTTGTCTTTAAACAGAGGCAAATTTTTGTTAAATCTGGTCCATGTTTTTAAATGTTGATACTGTATTTTTCCCATTCTGTGTATGTCAAATTCATTCCTGATACTTCAGAATGATTTTGATTAAGTTGCTGCTGTGATTCATTTTATCATCTTAGTAATGTCTCCATTGATAGTTTGAATTGGTTATTAATATATAAGCAAATGTATTACATGTGCAGGTATATGGCCTAGTGGTTTAAGTATTGGTCTTGCAATCATGGGGTTATGGGTTCAATCTCTGACTGGTTGGCACATTGTATCTTTGAGCAGTAAGACACTTTATTTCATGTTGCACTAGCCTACTGAACTGAAAAGAGTACTTACTGAGAACTGGTACAGTCTTCTCTACTGCCAGCTCTCACATGTTGGAGAGAGCCAAGCCATACTTGCTTCCATATAACAACCATAGTTTAAATGCATTTTAAAATTACAAAAGACAAAAGCATAAATTTTTAACTTTAAAATACGAAATTATGTGAACTTTATGAATCTTCCATGTACTGTATACTTTCAGATTCAAATTTCTAATCCCACCTCATATTGTGAGGGAATGGTAATCTCCTTTGTATTAACAGTCAGAGCCAGAGGGTTCCACATGTATCTTTTAGTTATCTTGAGCAGTAGTTATGTGGGGAAATCATCATCATAATCATCATCATTTAATGTCTGTTTTCCATGCTGGCATGGGTTGGACAGTTTCACTGAGGTCTGGAGAGCCAGCGGCTGCACCAGGTTCCAATCTGATCTGCAATGTTTCTACAGCTGGATGCCCTTCCTAACGCCAACCACTCTGAGAGTGTAGTGGGTGCTTTTTACGTGTCAGTCAAGCAGGCCTGGCAATAACCACGTTTGGATGGTGCTTTTTACATGCCACTAGCACAGGAGCCTGTTATGGGGTACTGGCATTGGTCATGATCGGTTGGTGCTTTTTACGTGCTACTGGCATGGGAGCCAGTCAGGCAGACCTGGCATTGATGAATCCAAAACTTGAAATGAATGCCATTTGCTAGGAAGTTATTTTTGATTTTGGCTTCTTTTATGGTTGAACAGTTGATTCATTTGTATCAAATTTGTTTGCAATCCTATGCAGAACTCTAAACTTATACATAGTAATGTTGTTGATAAGGTTGATAAATTAAACTCATGTCAGATTAATATCAATAGAAACATCTAGAATTTAAAAGCTTATTTATTTTTCATAACCAGTATGTAATTTCTCAGTGCTTACAACAGTTGATGGGCTTCTTTCTTTTGGTAGAACCATTACTTTCTGTTTTGCTCATTCAAATATTACTTGCTAAGGAAGATAAGGTTTCTTCTCCAGCTCTGTGCCCCTACATCATATATATCAATCGATCCTATTAGTGCATGTTATGGGGAATCATTTGTACACTTCGTTAATACAATTATTGATATTCATAATTTAGAAAAGAGATGAACCGGGTGTTATGATCTCAATACATCTCCCATCAAAACTTCTCTATAATCAGTCACTAGTTTCCATGTATACACTTAAATTTCAGTTGAACACAATGTCTCTTCTCATGGATGTAGTTAGGAGGCACTTTCCAGCCGGATACAAGCACCATAAACATATTAACAAGAATAACAACAAAGCCAGTTGCATCAATAAATGATAGAAATCTATGAAATCTAGATATAGTTGAGTGACTAGGATTGTCTACTTACAGTAAATATTTGCTGAATCTGGAGGAAGAGGCAAAGCCCTTGCAAGCCCCCTACGACTGTTAAAGCTCAGTTTAAACTGTTACTGGCCAGTGGCTAAAAGAAAGACATGAGCTTGGATGAGACTCGAAAGGGATGATGTTCAAGAGAAGAAGGATTGTAAAAAGTAGGTAGTGTGTAGAAAGAGGGTGTTGAATGCTTGTTGTTGAAGCTGTTCAGCTATGAAGTACTTTCATTAACATATGGTTTAATCTCTGTATGTATAAATATGTATGTATGCATGTAAAATATATTAATTCACAACTGCTTTATTATAGATATTTCATATTTCCCTATTAATCTTTTACAATTAAACCTTGGGAGAGGCATTATGCCGGTAATAAACACACACACTGGTTCAGTCCTTTATTAATTTATATAGTTTTAATTATTTCATTGCACTCTTGCAATCTCTTCAGTAACTTGTCTCTCCACTTCCATTTATTGTATTTTTAATTGTATTTATAAGGTTTAATTGTATTTCTTTCAACACACGTATCCACATCAAGAATCTTGCACACGGAATACACATATGAAATATTAATCTTTTGTTTCTTTGAAATTAAGCTGGCATTTCTGGACCTTCACAATCTCTTTTTCGAAGTAAAACTTATTATAATGGCATTTAGTTCGCACATTCTATGGCAACCTGAATAATTTTATAATAGATAAAATCCTCAATGTTGGATTTCAAAATTATGCATCAGTGAACCCTGGTAGATTTCATCATATCCTTTTTTTAAAATTTTTCTTGTTTCAGTCATTAGACTGTGGCCATGCTGGAGCACCACTTTGAAAAACTTTTAGTTGAATGAATCAGCCTTAGTACTTTTTCCTTTTTTTTAAGCCTGGTACTTATTTTATCTATCTCATTTGCTGAACTGCTAAGCTGTGGGGATGTAAACACACCAACACCGGTTATTAAGTGGTGGTGTGTTACAAACACAGACATAAAGACACTCACAAACACACAGTCATATATATATATATGCTGAGTTAGTGCTATGGATAGACCATAGTTAAGCTCCAGGTTCGGTGATTATGCGAATAAGGGCTCCAACGTAGGTCATGTATCAGCGTGTGAATATAAAGATTTATTTTTCATAATGAGATAAATAAACCAAGGCTGTGTGCATTATAGAACATTTATGGAACATTTATAAATAGGTCTTACAGCTGTTTCTAGGATATTTATTATAGCCCATCATCGGAGACGGTGTGAGAAGATGGTTAAGCAATAGTTAATTTAGATAAGATAGAAAATAGAGAGTGAATGCAGGGATATTGTATTTGTAAATCTATTGTTTAGGCAGAATGGTATACATATAAGATTCTAATACCTTGTGAGTAAAATCCAACAGTCTTTAAGACTGATCATTGTATTTGTAAATCCATTATTAAGATTCCAATACCCTATGAGTAAAATCCAACAATCTTTGAAATTGGTCATTCCAAATAGTTTAAACACAGTGTTATTGAATCAAGGGTTCTGTTTAAAGATTTTACTCATAGGGTATTGGAATTTTAATAATAGATTTACAAATACAATGACCAATCTTAAAGACTCTTGGATTTTACTCACAAGGTATTGGAATTTTATATGTATACCATTCTGCCTAAACAATGGATTTACAAATACAATATCCCTGCATTCACTCTCTATTTCCTATCTTATCTAAATTAACTATTGCTTAACCATCCTCTCACACCGTCTCCGATGAAGGGATATAATAAATATCCTGGAAACAGCTGTAAGACCTTCTATTTATAAATGTTCTATAATGCACACAGCCTTGTTTTTTTATCTCATTACAATATATATATATATGATTCAATGCTGACTTATTTGACATCAGATGTTTTAATGTTCCTCTCTTTCTTGCACTCACTCTTTCTGTTTATGTGTGCGAACATCTAGTTGTTTGTATGCATGTGTAATTTCTCTTTCTCTCCCTGTACGTGAATATTTGTGTGTGTGTGTGTGTGTGTGTGTGTGTGTGTGTGTGTGTGTGTGTGTGCATGCGTGTGTGTGTGCATGCACATGTACCTTCATCTCCAAAGTCTGCTGTCGCCAAAACAAGAAGAATTGCCAGTCAGCCATGCCAAATTGTCAGTGAACAAATAACAGCGCCCAATTGTCTCATTCTGGTATTAATGTATGTACACTTTCTTTTTTAATTATTTGAGCTATCCCTATAAAAAAAAGGCACTTGTTTTTAACAAAGAAACAAAGCTTTATCACCAGAATTTAGATAACAACATTGGAATTTAATCAATTGAAATGATTTCTGTGATGAGAAGAAAATCCAGGATTAGTGTTAATAAATATTTCCTCCTAGAAGGAGTAAGGGAGAAAACTCCTAGAAATTTGAATTCACCAAAAGTTTGATTAAATTATGCAGAGGTGCTATGGCAACAACTCCAAACATGTTTTGGACCCCTTGGTGAGACAAGTGCATCAGGAGGGTCTAACTGGGGGTGTCACAAGATCAGCCTGTTCTGGTGACCAAATTCTACTAGTAGTAGTGGTAGAAGTGGTGGTGGCAGTGGTAGTAATGTAACAGTAGTGGTGGTAATGGTGGTGGTTGCAGTAGTAGAAGAGACAGTAAGAAGGCAACATATCTATTATCTAGATACTGAGTTGGAGTGTGCTGGGTGAGAACAACTTCATACCAATATTCATCTCAATCAAATGTGAATAGATTTAAACTAATGTTGTTATGAAAGAATATACATCATTACCGTTATTAATGATAATGTAAATAGATTGCTCTTCTGCTATGTTGGAAATTGTTAATGATGTCAATGCAGGATATTAATGTTTGTTGTACATTATATCTATTTTATTATGAAATGAAATGTTGAAATTCCTGTTATCAACTGAAATAAGGATTTCCCCCTGAGAAATAGTCTCTCAGCTAATTGAAGATTTATTTCAATTGAATTATTGATGTTACATACAATAGCTGTACCAATCTTCAATATGATTTCAAGTACTTTGATTATTGAAACAGTGTCTCATCAATTTTGTAATATTAATTGTTTACAAAAGCTCAAAAGGCAGATGTTTTTTTCCCCTTTCAGTGAAGGGAAGAATTTACTAATGGAATAACTATTATATTCTTAACAACTCTTTTTACTTTCAAATATTTAAACATTCAAACACATTCTTTTATATCTGGGTTAAAAAAAAAAGTGACTGGTTAGCACACACTTTGCAAGTGCAATCAGTGAGCTGGGAACAAAAAAAATATGAAAGACTTTTCTAAAATCTAACATGTAACTTTTTATATTATCCATCCATCTTCTCCACCTACTATTCCTGGGAGGATTATGGAAATAGAATCCTCAGATACCTCTTCTATAGAGTTCTATATAGGGTCCTATCAGAAGGAGCTATCTTTACACTTTTAAGTTAGATTCCCAAGCATGGCTACCTGGAACTATGGATGTTATCCAACCTTCGCATTCTTGATCTATTCATTTATACCCTTTTTTCCCCATTTTCTACTTGTTTCAGTCATTTGACTACAGCCACGCTGGAGCACTGCCTTGAAAGGTTTTAGTCAAACAAGACTTATTTCTTAAGCCTAGTACTTATTCTATCGGTCTCTTTTGTTGAACTGCTAATTTACGGAGACATAAACAGACCAACACCAGTTGTCAAGTGGTGATGGGAGGACAAACACACATATACACACACACACACACACAATGGGTTTCTTTCAGTTTCTGTCTACCAAATCCACTCACAAGGCTTTAGTTGGCCCAATGCTGTAGTAGAGAACACTTGCCCAAGGTACCATACAGTAAGACTGAACCCAGAACCATGTGGTTGAGAAGCAAGCTTCTTACCACACAGCCATGCCTGTTGTTTTTAAGTTCCAATGATCGAGCCTTGTATCTTTATTAGAAAATCAGCCAGTTGATTATAGGAAGAATCCAGTAAATTCATATATATTCCAAGGTGCATGTACATATGCATACACACAGACAACTAACTTGTCCTCTCCAAACACTTTGGCAACAACATACATATCCATTGACTTTCACACAAAACTGATATTGGTAATGATGATGTTGATGTAACCACTTGGTGCCTGGTGACAAATTGGCTGAGTTATTAGAGCATTGGATAGAATTTGTTTTGACTTTCTATGCTCTAAGTTCAAATCTTGTTGAGGTCAACCTTGCTTTTCATCCTTTCAGTTTTTAACCCTTTAGCATTTAAACTGACTGTATCTGGCCCAAATATTCTACCTGTTTTATGTTGAAACTAGCCATATCTGGCCCCTCACACCTACACCAACAATGCCCTTCTAAAAGTAAACAATCACATCATCAACATCTTGAGGCTATAGGATAATACATGATTAATTCGAAACAAAGTCAAACAGTCCAACCCATGCCAGCATAGACAACGGACATTAAAAGATGAGGATGATATTTAACACAGTAATCTGAATACTAAAGAGTTAAACTTGTGACAAACTGGTGTCCTATTCAAAGGCAAGTCTTGTACTTTCAGTCCTTTAAATACCACAGAAACCCCACACAATGGGAATGAACCTATAACCACTTAGTTGCATAGCAAACGTCTTAGCCATACAGCCATGCCTGTGCTTAAATATTTCAGAACAACAACCTGATGTCGAGCTTCTGTTCAGCTATCTGCCACAGCTACTTGTATTACAGCAGTTTCTAGTTTTCTTCACTAACTATGCCTTTTCTACATAACACACCACATTCTATAAACCTTCCCAGCATGCTAGTCTGACCATCTTCAAAGCAAATTGAGTAAAATTTTCTTTGATTCTAAAAATTTTCAATTGAAGTATTTGCTACTAGTGTGTTTCTTTCTAATTTTAAAGCTTATTATCACATTATTTGAAAATGACATCTTAAATAATTGGCATAAAATTGGATAAAACAAAACTATTAATAACAGCTTGCTTTAAAATATCTTAGTTGATTTTACCATTCCTTTCATCTATTGAGTGGATATTTTCATTCGCTAAGTAGTGATTTAAGGATGTTGCTGCACCTCTTCATGCACATTGTTATTTTCATTGCTGTTTAGCCCCCAGGACAGTTTTGCTCTAACTCAAGGATCTTTATGACCAAGGGCATTTCAACCTTGACTATCCCATCTTATTTTCATTGTTGTATCTCTGCAGTTGCTGCTGCTGCTCCGACTACCACTACCACTACTACTACTACTACTACTACTACTACTACTACTACTACTTCATCATCATCATCATCATATCATCATTCAATGTGTCCATCCTGTTTTAAGATAGAAAGGTGTTACTTCAAGGAAATTTAGTTACTATTTCTAGTAAGTCAATGGGCTCCTCATCTGCTCATCTGTCTTTGCTTTGAGTGTTTCAAAGCTCACCACTCTTGTGAAGTGGAAAAATGAAAATCCATGATACATTTACGCTATCAAAATTCCTTAAAATTTTACTATTCATTGCTGAATGCTTTGTTAATATAATTCCATTTGTTGTTATTGTTTATTTCTAGTGAACTCTCAAGTAAACCTATGATCAAATACCTTTCAGCCTTGTTCATCCTTTTTGTTTATCAGATTATATATTCAACATTGCCTTATCTTGCTGTCTTAGCAAGTCCTTTGTTCAAGAAACTTGGTTTGTGTGATTGCTTGTTTTATTCATTTATTAATAAACTGGGTGTTAAAAATGAGAATTTACCTCTTGCTAGTGACTATGCTGGGGTACCACTTTAAAAAATTTTAGTTGAACGAATTGACCCCAGTATTTTTTTTTTTATAAGCTTGGTACTTATTATATTAGTTCTTTTGTTGAACCACTAAGTTATGGGGACACTAAGTTGCGCTGGTTATCAAGTTATATCAGTTGTCAAGCAGTGGTGGGTGACAAATATACACATACGCACGCATGCACAATGGCCTTCTTTCAGTTTCCCTCTACCAAATCCATTCACAAGGCCTTCCTGAAGCTATAGTAGAAGATACTTGCCCAAAGTGCCATGCAGTGGGACTGAACCTGGAACCATGTAGTTGGGAAGCAAATAGCTGGCCAAGACTTTTCCTACCTCTGGTTGCAAAGAGCTTATCGGTCTCAGGCCAATGAGCCTGACAAGTCACTTATGCCACTCAGAACTTCATACGTGCAAAATGGTCACTCTCTGACTGGCCATAACCAACAACCTTTTAAGTATGCATATGTTAGGAATTTAATAGTTTTCAATTAGACTATAATCGTAGAATATTCTTGTGTGATGTTAATTCTTGGTACATATAGCCTATCTCCTGTTCATTGATTTCAACCCACTGGAACTTTGAAAATTCTTGGTAAATCATGAAGTAAAAAGCAGCTTACCATTTTGCTCCCTTTATAAATCTAAATTTGTTTATGTAAGAAATACTCAGTGTTGTTTGTATTGAGTAGGCACTGAGTTAATACTTGATATCATTAAGCTGTTGGACCTAGAAATTCAGATTAGAAAATTAAGCCTCATTTTCTGGAATTTCAATACAGAATCTATATATCAAGTTTTGGTATTGGCAATAAATTTAAGCTTTCATTCTTTGTCATGATATATACATTTTTCTAACTGTAGACTTCAAGCTGTTTTTGTCTTAAAAGGGAAATCTGAATAAACAGTTTGTGGTTCATTGATATTTAGCCAGAGAATTTCATAGGAAGTTATTAA
Source organism: Octopus bimaculoides (assembly GCF_001194135.2). NCBI lineage: Eukaryota > Metazoa > Mollusca > Cephalopoda > Octopoda > Octopodidae > Octopus > Octopus bimaculoides. Next base: position 134,288,459 of record NC_068981.1, read on the forward strand.
ATTGATTCTTTGATGTTTGGATTCAGTTGTGAGAGATAATTCCAAGTCCAGAAGATTGTTCCAGACTCTAGACACAAGAACATTTAAAGTGTGAGGAGGGATTATGCAGCACTTGAAAGTCATGTATGAAGAGAGTACATATGGGACTTGAAGGAGCTAAATCTTATTCATTGATATCTTTCACCATGTGGTAACAGTTTTGAAGCAATTGTTTCTAAACATTTTCAACCCAGAACTGTAAGGCTACAAAGAGATCTTCTTTAAAAGGGTTATATTTGCTGAAGAGTATATAGGTAGTCTTCATTTTGGATAAACAAGTTTACACTACAAATACATTGAAGTGATAATTTGTGGAACACACAAAAAGATAAGCAAAACACAGGTACACAACTAAGTTGGAGGCAAATTAACTTTGGCTTTTATAGCATGTAAGGTGTTGTAGGATTGTATGCAGCATGTATACTACAGCAGTACTATGCGTAGCTTAAATACTAAATACATTGAAGTGATAAATTGTTTGTTGATTGACAAGTCTTTAGTACCGAGATACAGGCACGTGCCATCAGTAATTACTCAGGGTAGGCAGTTGGTGACCTTTATGTAGTAAAACAAAAAATAAATGAAACACAGGCACATGACTGAATTGAAGGCAGATTTACTTTTGCCTTTATTGCACATAAAGAAAATAGTGTTGTAGGATTGTATGCAGCATATGTACTACAGTAGATTGAAAGGCAGGGGTGAATTATGCCTACCTAATCTACAAAAAAAACAAAACAATATTTTGCATTTTATGCATAGTAATCAGTAACCTTCATAGTTTTATTGAATTATATGTATATTTTGCCATAAAAGGAAAATGTTACTATCAATCTGTTTTATTCAGGGTAGGCACTAACCTACCTTGCCTACCCAGGTGGCACGTCCCTGTCGAGATATATTGTAGCAGAAAAAAATGTCTCTTATTTTCAAATAGATATGACTTGTTTTTTCTACTACTTTGAATTTATGTTTTGATTTTCTAAATTTACAGGCTACTTTAGTTGACCTTTGAGTGTAGCATTGAGAAAGAGCAGCATCATTATTATCAATTAATGTCCATGTTTCATACAAGCATAGGTTGGATAGTTTGTCAAGATTCAATGGACCCAAAGACTGCATTGTATTCCAATGTCTTTTAGGTTTTCTATGACTGAAACACCAACCACTTTACAGTGTGTACTGAGTAATTCTTTTTCTATTCCACAATCACTAGTGAGGTTACCATGCAGCTTGCAAGGCAATTGAGTGGAGAGGGACAATTATATGCTAGGAAAAAGTCGGGGAGAAAGGGTTAAAGTATGAGAGAAAATGACCGGAACAGAAGCAGATTTCTTGCTGAAGAGGAGCTATATGACTACTCAGAATTTAGAAAAGTAGGTGGTAGAGCTAGAAATTGGTGATGAGGTGTCAGAATGGACCTTTGGAATTTGCTTTTGCTGTGCCATGAATTTTTTTTGTCCTCTGTTTTCTTTTTCTTTCAAATCTATTCCAGAACTTGTTCTGATACATAGAACACACTCCATTAACATTGCTGATAATAACATTCACTCTTCCTCTTTTCATATGTCATATCCATTTAGGAAAACACCTTTCACTGACAGCAACTGCAAAGCATGCACAACAAACTCAAAAATAACCTGTAAGCTAGAGATGTTGTGCATCACATGATGCATGGAGAGGTGATGTGTAACTTTCATATTTATATTTTGGCACATAAATTCATTTAATGGAATATTAGGAATTCATCACAAGTGAAGCCTAAAGACCTGGTCTTTAGCCACAGACAGTAAGAATAGTAAAAAAATACTGCAATAAAAATATTTGTAATTAAAAAAAAATTATGTACTATTTTAAAAGTGGAAATATTTATTAAAGACTTTTATTTTTCAAATTGGTGTTAGATTTTCACAGGAAGAAAGAGCCCATGGGAATTGTTTATAACAAACAATATATGTTTTTATAAACAAATATATGAACGTCTTAAAACTATGAGAATTTGAAGGTTAAAAATATAAGATTACATGAAATATTATTTCTTAGTATCATGATCACTATCTTCTTGTTTACAGTGCTGTCATATTTTCTATAACTGTTGACTGAAGCTAGATAGGATTATGTCACTCCTTTTTGTCGAATAGATTATATCCAAATTTTATATTTATAGGCAAAAAAACTATGAGCACTACCCTTAATATTGATATATGGCATTGGTACATTGCCTCAAATTTTGAAGACTTATATACTCAATTAAATGCCTCTTCCTTCATACTTAACTGCAGCACCACTGAGTTCATAGACCTTTCTTGATTAATATCAGTAATGTGTATGTTTAGCTTGAACTTTTACAGATACAACATACAGAATGTGAATTCTGGAGAACTATGTTTCTGGGTATGAATAAATTGAATGGTAGACTTAATCCACTGCCTGGTTAAACACCTCATCTTTAGTTCTTGGGTGACTTTAGTGGAGTCCACTCTGTTGCAAACATTTGGGCCAGTTCTTTTGTCTGAAGATGCTTTCGTCTTACCAGAAGAGGCAGGGCCATCTAACAGCAATATAAGCTCCTAGGAAAAACAATACCCTTGTGCTTATAGTATTAATTTATTGACAGCAAACCGCAACATACATTTACTAGCATTAGACCCCTAGACAAATACAGCCTCCAGTGTGCTCATGCATTGAGGCACCACAGAGAGGAGGCCTTGATAAATGTGATGGGTGTTGTCCTTTCTGTTCTGACTTAGCCATTAAAGAAATTGGACAAGTTATATAATATAGAACTTGGTGATGGGGATTCAGAGTTGTTTGTTGATTCAAGATTATCCATGTTGCAAACATATGGCAAGCAATGATTTTCATCCACTATTTCCAGCTGTCAATAAAGAAAAGCAACCATGGGCATCAAACCTGGATTTCTGTGACAGTGGCCCCATGTTGAAGAACTGATAATTGAAACAGCAGTGAATAAGGCTGACACAGTGGTTGACACAATGACATTATCTAGTTACAATGACTGGATTAGCCACCAAGAACTTGTCACATACCATTGCCTATCATAATAAAAGTTACATAGTTATGTTGCTGTGTGACATGTAATCTATTCTGCCAAGTATTGGTCTTTGCTACAGCCCTCTCCACTTCTATCACATCCTGTATGTTCCACTAGGTTAAGGGTGAGAAGGTCAAAGCGTGTGTTTGTATCTGCTCCTGACTACAGAGGTACTTGAAATAATTAGTGAATGCATGTTACATGTTACCATGCTATAATTCTTACTCGCAATTGATGGCTGATTGTATTGCACTTGACAGATGTAGATGGCTGATATTGAAGGTAGTATTATAGTTTCCCCCTGACTGAGTTTTTATCCCTTATTTTTCTTTGATATGTTTATAATCCTTTCGGAAGTTTTAAGTTTTTGTTTCACCAAATAAAATTAGATTGTAAAATTTTTATGCAGATTCACTTCCTCTGATCAATTTTCATTTGGTAAATGAAAGCGACATAAGGTAACAATACTACTGTAAGAAATCTAAGAAAAATAATCTAAAGATAAGAATACTGGAAATATTGCTTGAATCTTCATGCCTTTTTAAGAAGATTATACTGAAAGTAGAAAAGGAAAATAAAAATGTATTGTAATCTTTATTGTAATGAAATTCTTTTTCTGTTCATTTTCCCAGTTTTAAGATAGTAACAATATTTCCACACTATTGTTGCCTATGTTAGAATAGAAATAGGCAATATATTCTATGAAAGGTAAACTGACTGTAGAAGTAACTAGATCAGAGACAAAACTGTTGTTTGATTGTGGAGTCTGGTGTATCATTGCCTGTAATAAACAACAATAAACAAACAATAAAGACATACATTATAAAAGATGCTAGTGCTGATGTTAGTAGAGACAGCTGTGTAATTTCATACAGTCGGGAAATTTCTATGAATAGATTTTTAAAAATATCTATTAAAAAAAAAAGAAAAAAAATCAAAAATATTTTCATAGGAATGAATATTTTAACAATTGGTGTGGTAGTTGGATATTAACATTTACTGTACTGAAAAGGCATGTTTGATAACAGTTTAAAAAAATTTTTATTATTAATAATGCAGCAGATAATTACTAGCTTCAGATAGTTCAACTGATTTCAGAATTTTATACCATTGACTCTGTATTCTTTTTTTTCATATTAATAATTTCATCATTTATTAATCATACACATATCATCATCATCATCATCATCATCATCATCATTTAACATCTGTTTTCCATGCTGACATGGACTGGACAGTTTGATAGGAGCTGCTAAGGCTGGGAGCTGGACCAGGCTATATTTTCTGTTTCTTTAGGTTTCTAGAGCTGAATGCACTTCCTAAAGCCAACCATTTGACAAAATATACTGGGTGCTTTTTTATGTGGCACCAGCACTGTCAGGGTCACCCAGTAACTAGCAACACAAAACCCTCCTGTATCTGCTCCTGACTACAGAGGTACTTGAAATAATTAGTGAATGCATGTTACATGCATTCACTAATTATTTCAAGTACCTCTGTAGTCAGGAGCAGATACAGGGGTTTTTTGTGTTGCTAGTCACTGGGAGAGGAAGGAGTAGTAGTGAGAGGGATTATCATCATCATTGTTTTAATGTCCACTTTCCTATGCTTGCTTAGGTAGGACTGAGTTCATTAAGACTGATTTTCTATGTCCAGATACATTTACTATCACCAAGTGTGATGCATTTCCAAACAAGTGAGATTTCTCCAAGATCACATAATTTTTGCAAAAACTTGGAACTGAATGACACTGCTTGTGTGATTGTGAACTCGTTTACAACTATCACATGGTCTCATGACAAAGGTACACAAACATATACTCACACACAAAAACACGCACACACAATAGACTTCTTTTAAGTTTCCATATATACATCCAGCTGTGTGGTAGCTTGCTTACCGACTACATGGTTCTGATTTCAGTCTCACAGCATGGCACCTTGGGCAAGTGTCCTTAGGCTGACCAAAGCCTTGTGAGTGGACTTGGTGGATAGAAACTGAAAGAAGTCCATCGTATATATGTGTGTGTGTGTGTGTGTGTGTGTGTGTGTGTTTGCATGAATGTATGTGTGTGTGTTTGTCCCTCCAACATTGCTTGACAACCGATGTTGGTGTGTTTGACTAAAGGCAGTGATCCAGCATGGCCACAGTCAAATGACTGGAACAAATAAAAGAAAAAAACATATAGGCAGAGGTATGACTGTGTGGTTAATAAACTTGCTTTACAACCAAAGGTTTCATGTTTAATTTCTTACTGTGTTGTACTTTGCTCAAATGTTTTCTGCTATAACCTTTGGCCAACCAATGCCTTGGGAGTGGAATTGGTAGACATAAACAATAAAGAAACAAGTTGTGTAAATACACACACACACACACACACACACACACACACACACACACGTCTGTGTGTGTGTGTGCGTGTGAGCATATGTACATAAATATTAATTCAGTGTGTTGTCATTAGCATTGCTTCAGTGAAAGACAGTAACATTGTTTAATTTTTTCCAGTGAACAAATGCTCTGTAGTTCAGTGGACATGTGGTGGTGGTGGTGGCAGTAGTAATAGTCGTCATGGTAGTAGTAGTAGTAGTAGTAGTAGTAGTAGTAGTAATGGCAATAATTTTCGTTTCTACTCTAGGCACAATGAGTTTTGGGGAGAGGACCAGTCAATTAGATCAACCCCAGTACACATCTGGTACTTAATTTATCAACCCCCGAAAGGATGAAAGGCAAAGTTAACCTCAGTGGAATTTGAACTCAGGGCCTAAAGACAGACAAAATACTGCTAAGCATTTCATCCACTGTGCTAACGTTTCTGCCAGCACACTGCCTTATTAATGGTAATAATATTGTTGCTTTGGTTGCTAGCAGAATCATTACTGCTTTGAACAAAATGCCAAGCAGTATTTCTTCTGGCACTTTATGCTCTGGGCTCAAATCCTTTCAGGATTCTTAAAGTTATGTCTCCATAACTTAGCGGTTTGGCAAAGGGGACTGGCAGAAAAAGTACCGCACTTAGAAATAAGTACTGGGGGTCAATTTTCTTTGACTAAACCCTTCAAGGTGATGTCTTACTGTGGTTGTGGAGGTGCATGGCTTAGTTATTAGGGTGTTGCATTCATGATTGTGGTTTCAATTCCTGGACTGGGTGACACATTGTGTACTTGAACAAAGCACTTCATTTCACATTGCTCCAGTTCACTCAGCTGGCAAAAATGAGTAATCCTGTGATGGGATGGCGTTCCATCCTGGTGGTGAATTTATATGCCATGGAAAGCGGGAAACTGGCTGTTATGAGCAGGCATGACTCATAAAGGTAGTATGGCTGCAATCCAATGACTGAAGCAAATAAAAGATTCAAATACATACCATTACACATGCAAATACATTTAAATGGATGTGAATGTGTTCTGTTTAGATTCTTTTTTTCTACTTATAACAGCAACAACAAAATGAAAAACAAAAGAAAATAATAAAATACCATAGACATTTACATACAAATATACATAATGAGTCACAATGGCTTTTGTGACATTAAGATGCTGGACTATTTCTTTATGGCAATGAGTTCATACTTTATTATTATACAACTATAGCTAGCATGTCATGCCCCTCAGCAAGACATATAAGCTTTATCTTTCTGAGTTAATCTGGTTAATAAATATGTTACACCTGCTTCACAGTTGAGTGGATAACAGTAGGAAGTGCATCCAGTTATAAAGCATAACGAGCGAGTGATATGCATATGTCCAATTTTACAAATCCCACCCCAGTGGACAGAATGGATGGAAAAACGGAATATGTGTGGTTGGATGTACATGTGTGTTTACGTATGTATACATGTTTATTTGTGTGTATGTGTAAATATACACACACATGCGCACACATATAAACATATATGTACATATATAAGCACACACATACACACACACATGTATGTATGCTTATATGTGTTTATGTGTGTCTATAAATGCACACATGTATAAATGTGTATGTATATATGCTCATACATCTATGCATGCATATATAAATATGTGAAGTGTGTGCACTTGTATATGCATTTGTATCTATACATATATGTACATTTCTGTGTGTGTGTGTGTGTGTATGTGTGTGTGTGTGTGTGTGTGCGTGCACAACAGTGGCAGAGTTGGGTTTTTGACAGTTGTTAACTGGATTTTGTTACTGCTTATCAAAACATTTCACTTTTAAATGACTCATTATTATCATAATAATCATCATCATCATCATTATCATCATGTGACTATAGCAGTAAAAATGTGATGAAAACAAGGTATATAAAAAAAATAAAATTTTAACATTTAAAATATATTAATGTATAAATGCATGTGACTGTTGACTAAGGCATTAGTTATAGGCAGGTGGATGCTGTGGTTAGTTGTAAAGAGGGCTCTGTTGAAAAGAATTATGTAATGAAAAACAAGGTTTTCCTTTCTATTAGAAACAAAGTGAAAAAAAAAATTGTTGCAAATTGGGGGTGCAATGTAGAAGAATGAATGATACAGTAAATAAGGTGAGGAAGAACAGAGAGAGAAAGAAAGATAAAATGAATGAAAGAAAGTTTGAAACAGGAGTAAAGACAAATGAAAGGAAATAAGGAAGGGGGATGGTAGAGGTGACCTTTGGTGAACTGTTGAACACATGGCAATTAATTTTGATCTTGGCTGCCCCTTGTGCAAGGTATATGACCCTGATGTTCTGGGTTTTCTGCTAGATTACGCTGTAGTTATAGCAATGTGAATATACATACATATTAGTTTGGTCAAGTGGATAAAATATTGGATTACCAACTCTGTTTGTTCTCTCTCTCTCTCCCTCTTTCTTTCCCTCTCTGTCTCTCTCGCACATGTGAACATGTAAATTCATAACTGACCTTTCAACCAATTATGCTCACACACATATGCATATATTCATGTATCCATATATGTTTTATGTGTGTGTTTGTATGTGTGTATATATATATGTGTGTATATATATGTGTGTGTGTGTGTGTGCGTTTTGCATGTACATGTGTGTGTT
>NC_068981.1:134296602-134300788 GCF_001194135.2 Octopus bimaculoides
TATATATATATATATATATATATATATATATATATATATATATATATGGGGAATGGACACAAGAAAAACACATAAGAGATAGAGATAGAACAAATATTAATGTAGCTCTCATCAGCTACCTTGCTCAGGATTCTGGCAGTTTTTATGCCTTGATACAAAACTACTACTACATTAGTGGCCTCAAGAAACTATTGGTCATGATTGTAACACATTTAATACAGTGGAAATGAGACAAGGTAAACCATGTAATAGTCTTGACAATTGGGATAAGGAAGAAGTAGAGTTAAGACTAGTGATGAGGACAGAGAAATGAAAAGCATAGGTTTACTTAAGATAAAATCATATAAAATGTAAGCCCTTTTTGATAAGATAAGACTCATGTTTGTGTGTATATGGGTGAGAAGGCACATAAACTAGCAGTTGAAGTCTTGGGATCACAATCATAAAGTCATTAGTCCTGTTCATGGACCACGCAGTGAATTGTCCTTGAGCAAATAATTTCATTTCACATTACTGTGTCCTATTCACTTGAAATGAGCTGAGTGGTCATGTGACCCTTTCTCTCCTCCAGTTGTCTCTTCTTTAGTATGCCAATGGTTTGAGGGGTAGCAGAGCTAAAACATTATTTATGTTAGCTCATTACAAAATTGGGTACCTAAAACAATTAACAAAAGCTTGGTACATGTTACCAAATCATACTCACTTGTGAATGATTTTATATATATATATATATATATATATATATATACACATACATATACAGAGTCTGCCAAAAATATATATACACACTTCAGGAAAGGAAAAATCTGTATAAATATTTTAATTCAGTGTTATTGTAATTTATTCTATGTTATCACAGTTTGATAAAACATTGAGAGAGGTATCTATATTTATAGAGCTAGTTACACAAGTTATACATATATAATCTTATATTTGTTTCAGCTATTGGATTGTGGCCATGCTGAGGTCTAGTAGAGAACATAGAACCCCAGTACTTATTCCATTGCTCTCTATTATTGAATCACTGAGTTATTGGGGTCATAAAACCAACACCAATAGTCAAGCAGTGGTGGGGGACAAACACAAAGATATGCGGTCTCAAACACACACATGACAGACTTTTACACAAGGCATTACTTGGCCTGAGGCTAAAGTAGAAAGCATTTGCCCAAGATGCCATGCTATGGAACTGAAACTGAAAGCATGTGGTTGCAAAGCATGCTTCTTAATCACACAGCCATGCATTTGCCTATGTGTATGTATGTATGTATGTATGTTATTGTTCAGTTTTATTTCAAATTTCTTGCCAATAGAGAAAAGGCCGGTTTCTAACCTAGATTCAAGGCTCCTTCATTGGAATTTCAACATCAACAACAAGGTATTTTTGTATGTATGTATGTATAAGTGAAAATTTGTATGTTTTGCTTCATGTATGTATTCTCATGCATATAGTTGCATATCTAGACATGCTCATATATATTTAAATGATAAACTTCTGGAAAGTTTTACAGATTTTTACAGTTCCAGTGACGGATTGGATCTGTAGTCTTTGAATTAGCTTTCTCCTTTCTGGCTTTAAGAGGCCTAATTTCTCAAGATTGGTATTTAGGTAGTGTGTTACATATCCTGTATGTATGTATGTATGTTTGTTTGTTTGTATGTATGTATGTATGTCTGTCATTCAGTTTTATTTCAAAATTCATTGCCAATAGAGAAAGTGCCGGTTTCTAATCTAGATCCAAGGCTTTTTCATTGGAATTTCAACATCAACAACAGGGTATTTTTGTATGTATGTATGTATATGTGCAGATTTGTATGTTTTGTTTTATGTATGTCTTCTCATGCATATATTTGCATATCTAGACATGTTCATATATACTCAAATGATAAACTCCAAAGGAAATGAGTTTTCTAATTACAGTTTCTTCTGTAACTACAGCTAGAAAGAATCGGTTTACCTGTTGAGCTGTTGTTTTCTTTCTGTTCCTCGGTTGTGTTGTTGTTGTTGTTGATGTGTATGTGTGTGTGTATATCTGTTGAGGACATCTACAAGTGTGGATTAAGATAAAAATAGAAGATTGGAGAAGAACAGATCCCATCACTTTAGGTGAACCACAGATTTATTGTTTGTCAGGTGATTGCACTATTGATTGCTAATACATATATGAACCATCCTATCTATCTGTCTCACACAAACACATACACACTTTCACTCACACATGTATATAAACATATACACATACACTAACATATTTATGTATGTAATTTCTCATTGGTTCATAACTATTTCTGAATGAGAATAAACAAACAAAAATAATGTAAAAATTTAAAAAAAATTAGGTTAGTATTTGTGCATCTTTTTGCAGTGAACTATTGTCATATTTGAATGAATAAATCTATGAAATAGGTCACTGTATCCTGTGACATCGTCACTGCTCTAAAAATAATGGAAAAACTAGAAATACAAAGAATGACGAGGAATTAAATAATCTATAGCATAGATTATTTATAACATAGAAATGATGTTGGAGAGATTAGGATTAATATTTGTTTGGTTTCCTTTCTCTTTTCTTTCTTACCAGGGAGCCTTTAGAGGGCTGCTCAGTTTGCTAGAAATAGTAGCCAAATCTCCCTCAAATCATCCTACCATCTTCAAAAATGTAACTCATTTGATATTATGGTTTGGGGTTCCTTACACATAGGAAGACGATAGGATTAATATTTGTTTGGTTTCTTTTCTCTTTTCTTTCTTACCAGGGAGCCTTTATAGGGCTGCTCAGTTTGCTAGAAATAGTAGCCAAATTTCCGTCAAATCATCCTACCATCTTCAAAAATGTAACTCATTTGATATTGTGGTTTGGGGTTCCTTACACATAGGAAGACGATAGGATGGTCACAGTTGGAATGCTTTTGATCATATGCCAGCTTGGTCAAGCTGACTTGGAGTTAAACAACTATATCAGCATCTACTGTTGTAACAAACTAGTAACAGTTTGCATGTACATGGTTGCTCCATCATCTACAAATAAATTTTATATCTATATCATATTACATCCTGTTATCTTAAAATGGGATGGAAAAAAAGAAACATAGTTCTAGAATCACCAGTTAAAGACAGACTGGTCATGGCTGGAATGTCTTTGCTTATAGGTTGGCTCAACCATTGCTGACTTGGAGCTAAACAACTTCTTTTATGAACTGTTTTGTCAGCTTGTAATGATCTGTCAAAACTGTGTCCCAAACTAATAATTGTTTTGACTCCATTAGTTTTTAATCAGTCTCAGAGCCATTTTAATTTCTGAACATGATATTTGTAATGCTTTAAACCCCCTTGAGGGATATTTTGAGCTCACAAGGGGGGCAACAGTTGTCATGTGGTATCATGGAAGGTGATGAGTGTTCAGAGAGTATGTAATTTTTCTCAGAACTAAGCTAAATAAACCAAGTATAACACTTGTATTTCAAACACGTTTTTATTGATGTTTTTTTTTATATCCTCATTATTATAATATAAACAGACATTGTGTCAGCAGAAACATGGCTGATGATGCACCAAGGTCCAGTATAATTTCATTATATAAGTCTTTAAGGCTTTGAGCTGGCAGAATTATTACCATGCCAGACAAAATGTTTAATGGTATTTCTTCTGCTTCTTCACATTTCAAGTTCAAAGCTGCCGAGGTTGACTTTGCCTTTCATCCTTTTAGAGTTGATAAAACTGTACCAATTGAGCACTATGGTCAGTGGAATTAACTTCAGCCTTGCCGCTCAAAATTGGTGACCTTGTGCCTGAATTAGAAAGGATTATATTAATTCTCAACTTCTTTATAAGTTTCCATAAAAATTTAACATAAAGAGCACAAATCCATACAAATATATAAAATCAGCTCGTTGCCAGTGCCCCTGGACTGGCTCTTGTGTGTGTGGCACATAAAATACACCATTTTGAGCGTGGCCATTGCCAGTACCGCCTGACTGGCCTTCGTAGGATTTTCGAGTGAAATCGTTGCCAGTGCCCCTGGACTGGCTCTTGTGCGGGTGGCACATAAAATATACCATTTTGAGCGTGGCCGTTGCCAGTACTGCCTGACTGGCCTTCGTGCGGGTGACACGTAAAAGCACCCACTACACTCTCTGAGTGGTTGGCGTTAGGAAGGACATCCAGCTGTAGAAACTCTGCCAAATC
>NC_068981.1:134300798-134311861 GCF_001194135.2 Octopus bimaculoides
AAATCGTTGCCAGTGCCCCTGGACTGGCTCTTGTGCGGGTGGCACATAAAATATACCATTTTGAGCGTGGCCGTTGCCAGTACTGCCTGACTGGCCTTCGTGCGGGTGACACGTAAAAGCACCCACTACACTCTCTGAGTGGTTGGCGTTAGGAAGGACATCCAGCTGTAGAAACTCTGCCAAATCAGATTGGAGGCTGGTGTTGCCATCCGGTTTCACCAGTCCTCAGTCAAATCGTCCAACCCATGCTAGCATGGAAAGCGGACGTTAAACGATGATGATGATGATGATGATGCTGGAATGGATAGTACAGAAACATATAGATAACAAGCTCCTGTTTAATTTAATCAGGGTTTTCAAAAAATTAATTTTATTCTTTATGCAAAATATTAGGAGAAGGCATTTGTAAGCAGGCATCATTCAGTGAAAAGTAAAGGGGATACTGACCTACAAAAATTTGAGTACCACTGCTTTAATCTAACCTTTGTTCACATCAAGCAAAATACTGACGTCTGTAGCGTCAGCAGTAATGTTAGTAACATCAGTTGTAGCAGTCATGACTACAACGATATAGATTGATGTGAAAGCTGTATATTATGTTGTTATTTGAAGTTTATGAAATCAGTTCTACAAATTGTTATTGAATTTATCTTCTGGGTTCTTAATCTAGTCCTCGGTAGTAACAAGAATAAGGAAAATATATTTCAAATTTATTAGAAGAATGACAAGAAACTCTGAAGTTTAATAGCAAAATGGTTATCAAATTTTCATGAAAAATGATAGAAAAACAAATTTATTAAAATTGTTAGACAAGATGCAAAAACATATTAGTAATTTCTTAGTAAATTTTTTAAAATGTGTACAATAAAAATGATGAAGGAAGTGACAAAGTAGATGTTATGACAGCTAAAAGTTGATTCATGTACTAAACTGATTTTCAGCTTCTTAAACCTTTGCCTCTCCTGTATATCATGTATAATACAGAGGACACATTTCCCTGGCTTTCATGCATCATATATGAGGCTCATCCCCACTCTTTTTTAACTACCTTGTACATATGCAACAAGGGCTAGCTAAAAGTCTGAAAACAAGCATGGATGTTTAGGCCAAACTTATGAAAATGATTTGGACAGGCAAAGGGTTAAACAACTGAAAGCAACTACCATGTGTAAAATTATTTTTGAATTTTAACTTACACTTCACATCCTTGAACTGGAATAACTGTGTTACAGCGTCAGTGTTCCAGATATGACTGATATTTTCAAGGGTTTTTAAGATTAGTTAAAAATATGAACCTGGATATAGTTACAACTCACTGTTTTATTCTCTGTGAAGTTCTGATATTAAATGGTGAAGTGTTCACCATGTTTAGAAAACCAAGGGCAAAAAACAGAAATGTTGTATCTCCATACAGTTGTGCAAGTCTGAGGATGCTAACTTCAAATCTATTTTGTACCTCAATAATATAAGGCGATTATCCTGTTGTGAAGTTTTGTCATATCTACATAAACTTAAAAAACAAATTATGATCTTTTTCTCGAGTAAGAATGAAGTAAAATATTCTAAACTATTGTCTTATGACTATTGTTGTGTAAAACTGGAATGCCTTGCTGGTATATTTGAGTACAAAAACAAAGTAAATATTAATAAGTAAGGACCAATAGAGAACATATGTACTTCAACTGAAAAAATTGCTTCTCTTTATTTGGGAATGTGCACAACAGATATGTTTTCTCTTTCTTACAGGTGAAAAAACATTTTAATTTTGCTTAACTATAGGCGCAGGAGTGACTGTGTGGTAAGTAGCTTTCTTACCAACCACATGGTTCTGGGTTCATTCCCACTGCATGGCATCTTGGGCAAGTGTCTTCTGCTATAGCCTCGGGTCGACCAAAGCCTTGTGAGTGGATTTGGTAGACGGAAACTGAAAGAAGCCTGTCGTATATATATATATATGTATGTGTGTGTGTATATGTTTGTGTGTCTGTGTTTGTACCCCCCAACATTGCTTGACAACTGATGGTGGTGTATTTACGTCCCCGTAACTTAGCGGTTCGGCAAAAGAGACCGATAGAATAAGTACTAGGCTTCTAAAGAATAAGTCCTGGGGTTGATTTGCTCCACTAAAGGCAGTGCTCCAGCATGACCACAGTCAAATGACTGAAACAAGTAAAAGAGTATAGTGTATGAAAAATCAGTTACTAAGACTCCAGTTACTATGGTAACAGTTCTTGCCACATTTAGACACCAAGCATTATGAATGGATAAGAAATCATTTCTTAGAAACTGAAAAAGAAAGCAGTAAAATTTTAGACTTCAAGAATAAGAACTTGTGGATTGAATAACACTTTCATTCTTACCTTTTATCTTTTACTTGTTTAACTCATTAGACTGCTGTCATGCTGGGGCACTGCTTTTAAGGGTTTAGTCAAACAAATCGACTCTGATACTTATTCTATCAGTCTCATTTATAGAACTGTTAACTTACAGGGATGTAAACAAACCGACACTGGTTGTCAAGTGGCAGTGGGGGACAAATACAAAGACACACACAAGCATGACAGGCTTCAACACAGTTTCCATCTACCAAACTCTCTCACAAGGTATTTGTCAGTTTTGGGCTATAGTAGAAGACAACTGTCCAAGGTGTTGTGCAGTGGGACTAAACCAGAAACCATGTGGTTGCAAAGTAAGCTTCTTAACTACACAATAATTTCTGGATTTCCATAAAAAATAAGTGAATATTTGAACTTATCAAAGAAAGCGATCATTGTTTTGCTTTGGTTCTCAATATTTGGCTCCATGTGCATAAACTCTCAGCCTTTACAAATATAAAAACAAAAACAAAAGAAGGAAAATGGCAACTTGCAATGAACAATGTAGAGGCTGGATGATATTAAAGTGTCTTTGTCAAACATCTGATGTCAGATTACCAAAATTTAGCAAAACATCAGGGATACAATGTCACCCATGTTCTTTTTTTACTGTTTTATGTTTCTTTAAATTCACCATGACTCAACAGGCATAATGTAATAAAGAATATTTTATTGACATAAGCATCACATTATTTTCAGGCATAAAACCCCAGAAACTTCCTTTTTTATCTTTTGTGCTTGCTACATTATTTATGGCTGCTATAGAAATGGGGGTTTCAATGCATTTGGCAGAAATAGGAAGAGTTTGATATACAAATAGTACGCTGTAGTACATTGGTTACATAGTTAGGTGTGTCACAAAATAATTATGGTTAAGAACTTCTGAGATATAAGATATCATCTAGATTTGGCCTCAACAATATCATTCTACAGTAGCCTTCTCACTCTAAAGGGAGCAGGCTTTCTTGAAATTTATAACTTAAAACATGTGCAGAACAAATGACAAATTACTTCAATGAGCAGCCAAACAGTAGCTTTACTACTAATATTAATTTTAAAATCTTTTGTGTTATCATAAAATGAATTTGCTTCCCAACTATAAATGTTATATTAATACATTTATGTAATTTTCACTTTACACTTACACATATATGTACATTGTTTGTTATACACCTGCCAGTCATTTACCATATTCATTTGTATGTACCTGATCTGGTACTTCATGAAATTAGAGGTTTCTTAAATTATTTTTATAAACTCCCGTTAATCAGCTCTATTCTAACACTGGTTATATTGTTTAACTCTTTTACAACAAATCCATCCAAGACTGCCCTAGATCTATGATATAATTTCCATCAAAACACCAGCTTAATAATGACAACTGGTTTTGGTTTGTCTACATTTTCCCATAACTCAGTAATTTGGCAAAAGAGACCAATAGAATAGTGGTTTGGTAAAAGAGACCAATAGAATGCTTAAAAACACAGAACTGGAGTCAATTTGTTTGACTAATCCCTTCAAGGTGGTATCTCAGCATGACCACCATCCAATGTCAGTAACAAGTAAAAGATAAAAGAAAAGTTCAACGATAAATTGGGTTTAGAGAGCTTAAAATCCAGAATTCAAGAAAAATAGTAATTGACATTGACAATAATTAATCCATATGAGAATAGAATAGCTTAATTAGTTCATTTGTTAAGAGGAGTGATGAAATTTATTTTGGACCCTTGTCCTTTTCTGAGAATGAGAGATATACTGTATTTTCTGGCATACACGTTGATGTAGTATATAGTGTAGATTCCACATAAAAAGCACCCAGTACACTCTGTAAAGTGGCTGGTGTTAGGAAGGACATCCAGCTATAGAAACCATGTCAAAACAGACATAGAGCCTGAACAGCCCTTCAGCTGGTCAGCTTCTGTCAAACCGTCCAACCCATGCCAGCATGGAAAACAGATGTTAAATGATGATGATGATGATTATGATAATGATGGTGTAGTATAAACATTCAAACATTGTCACTATCTTTCCAAATCTTGCTGCATTTCACATGGAATTTTTAGTCCTCCAAAGTCATCTTGGTGTATAAGTTAATCTACCATTTTTGGTTGTAAATTTTGGTCTGAAAATTTCAACTTTTATGCTAAAAAATATGGTAGAAAGAACCCCACATGACAACACCACTTCCTCATCATTTCCTCATTCTTAAGATGAGCAATGGCCTGGAATGTAAGTTTTTTTTTCATTCTTCAATGCAATTGAATTTAATGAACCATTCTACTCTTCTGTTCAGTATCTGTATTATTGGCATATTTTAATCTTCAATTATATCTTCTTTTATATGCAGAACTATTTTTGCTTTCATTGTTGTACAATAAAAACATTAAGTCGCCATTGGTTGTGTAAGTCTATAAAAAGCATTGCACTGATTTATGGTTTTCTCTTTCTATTTTTAACATGGATCACCCAATTTTCATTTGTTTTCATAATCTTAATCATTAATTTGAATTAATCAATCATATCATGTTGACACCAGGTCTTGCTGTTATCTCCCAGCGCCATATATTATAGACATCCTTTCATCCCAAACAATCTTGAATTCTTATACATCACACATCAGTCTCCATATTAAATGTACTGACTCACTTATCATCCTTTGGTTCAATACAACACAACCTTTAAAATGATGGTAAATGCCATCTTCATTCAGTATAAATAATGTGATGTCA
This sequence comes from Octopus bimaculoides, assembly GCF_001194135.2. Classification (NCBI taxonomy): domain Eukaryota; kingdom Metazoa; phylum Mollusca; class Cephalopoda; order Octopoda; family Octopodidae; genus Octopus; species Octopus bimaculoides. The sequence continues at coordinate 134,305,903 of NC_068981.1, forward strand.
CTGTAACTTTAACAGCTTATAGATGAATTTATTAATTGAATGGTAAAGGACTGGTGGGGTTGTTGTTCTGCTAGCTGATCTTAATTGAGTAGATGTATGATCAAAGGCACTCCAACCATGATCATCCAAACTTTTTCAGATGTGTATACTAGACAACACTGATATTTTTTATCTCCTACTTGTTTCAGTCATTAGACTATAGCCATACTAGGGCATCTACTTGAAGGGTTTAATTGAAGAAATTGACCCTAGTATTTACGTTAAGTCTGGTTATTATTCTATCAATCAGTTTTGATGAACTGCTAAGTCACAGAGTGTAAATAAACCAACTTTGGTTGCCAAGCAATGGTGGTGGAACAAATACAAAGACACACACACACACACACACACACACATACATACATATATACATGCATAGGGCATGTGGCTTAGTGTTTAGGGTGCTGTACTCACAATCATGAGATCGTAGTTTCAATTCCTAGACCGGGTGGTGCATTGTGTTTTTGAGCAAAACTTTTAATCTTGCATCGTTCTGTGATCACTTCGACACCTGACACGTGGAACACCATACGCCTATTCAGACAACACCAGTTTGATGGAGGGAGTGAGCTAATGTGCAGCATGAACATTTGATCACTATAAATAAATCATTTGTGCAGGTCATTCAGAAAATGAATGCTCATATGTTGCCTTTGATAGGAGAGGCCATCACGCACGCACGTACACACACACACACACACACACACACACACACACACACACACACACACACACACACACACACACACAGGGCTTCCACAAAATTTCCATCTATCAAATTCACTTACTAGGTATTGACCTGGGGCTATGGTAGGAGACACATGCTCAAGGTGCTATGCAGTGGGACTGAACCCTAAACCACATGGTTACAAAGCAAGCTTCTTAACCATGCAGCCATGCCTTTTTTTTTTAAAGATATAACTTGCAGTAAATTTGACTGCTATTTCTAACAGATTGAGTAACCATATAGAGGCCCCCTCATTGGCTTGTAACAGTATTTTTCTTACAGCATCCTTTCTGAAGTCACTTTATAATTTCTTTATGCTTCCAGTTCTGTCATGCTTATCACATACTGAAGCCATTGAATTAACACAAAAGTATTCGATAATAGGAAAGTTATCCAGCTATAAAACCATTCTTCCATAATATATGCTCTAATACACAAAGTGTTATTATTGTGGGGATTTAAATTCTTCATGGGAATTTGGGCTGGTGCCAAATGTAACCACAGAAAAGTAGATTACTAAAATGGAAAAGAAAAACCTTGACAAAGGAAAATTCCATAATGGTAATGTTAATAACGATAATTAACGATGATAATATTTTCTAATATTGGCATAGAATCTTAAACTTAAGGAAAACTATTGTGATATTGGTATTTTGCAATAAATGGATAGAATATATTATAAAGAAGATATTAATGTCTAATTGTAAAGACCAAACTTTAGTAACGATCTGGGTTTTCAGAATCATTATATTCTTATGAAAAATGTGTGTATTGTTGGATATTTTTGTGCATGCATGGCTGTGTGGCTGAAGGCACATGTCTTAGTGGTTAGGGTATTTGGCTTATGATCATAAGGTCGTGAGTTTGATTCCCAGCAGCATGTCGTGGTCCTTGAGCAAGACACTTTATTTTTCTGTGCTCCTGTTTTTTCATCTGACAAAAATGAGTTGTATCTGTAATTCTAAGGGCTAATCTTGTCACATCCTGCTTTATACTGTATCACTCCAAGAACTATGTTATGAGTACATGTGTTTATGGAGTACTCAACCACTTGCACGTTAACTTCACAAGCAGGGCTGTTCCATTGATCAGATCAACTGGAACCTTCCCTGTTGTAACTGACAGAGTGTAAGTTTTGGCTGTGTGGTTAAGAAGTTTGCTTTGCACCCACACAATTTCTGATTTAGGGCTACTGTACAGCACCATGGGCAAATGCTAATCAAAGCCTTGTGAGTGGATTTGGTAGATTGAAACTGGAAAAAAGCCTGTTGAATATATATGTATGTACATGTATTTGTGGGTAAGTTTGTGCCTTGTCTTGATATTGTGGGTTAATTGTAAACAAATGTCACTGTTATACAAGTGGTGTTCGTCATTTGCAGTCTTCCATGAAAACATGTCTGGCTATTGTGTTGATTGTGTTTGAAGAACTAGAAGAAATATTCTTTTCTACTCTAGGCACAAGGCCTGAAATTTTTGGGGGAGTGGGCCAGTCAATTAGATCGACCCCCCCCCCCCAGTGCAACTGGTACTTAATTTATCGACCCCGAAAGGATGAAAGGCAAAGTCGACCTTGGCAGAATTTGAACTCAGAATGTAAAGACAGACAAAGTACTGCTAAGTATTTCACCTGGCATGCTAACGATTCTGCCAGCTCATCACCTTAAACTAGAGAAATATTACTTTATTTGAAAACAGGTGAAAGTTGGCAACAGGAAGAGCATTTTGCTATAAAAATATCCATCTCAGTGGATTTCATGATGATTATGATGATGATGTTATTTATTATCACAATGATTAAGTCTTTAGATGCCACATTGTTTTCAATAACGTGTAACCTATTCTGGCTTTCATTTGAAAAACACACAAAAATGATAACAATAAAAACTAATCATTTTAATTTGAATGTTGAAGATGTAATAAGCAAAATAGTTATTTGTTACTTTCCATAATTTTTCCATTAATTAAATATACATGTCTGGATTTCACTTGTCGGTTTTCTAGTTATTCACTAAAACTTAAACAGCTTTGTAATTATTAGTGATCATAGAATTTTGCTGAATGGAGATTCTAATAGCAAACCAGCTGTTTGGTATTATTTGACAATGTTGTCATATAACTATCAAGTAAAAAAGAATTGCTCAGATGTTTCTGTTTTGGAGCAGTAGCCCCTGACACACACAAATCTTGGAATTTTTTTTATCCAATGGAGTTTCTACTCTTGTAAACAAATTTGTAATTCCATTGTTCACATGTAAAATTAGTTCCATCAAGCTTGAATTGAGGTATTTTTAACAATATGTAAGTGACCTGTGCATAAAATAATAGCTTTCCCCTTTATATTTCTGCTTATTGCAGCATTTAGTGAACATTCTTCTATCTGTATAGTGCATGAGAAAGTTATTAATACTGCAGATTCTAACAATGTTCAAGATAATAGTTAGACCAATAATAGCAACAACAGTTCACTGGATATCTATGAATGCAGCTTAGCAATAGCAATTCAAAAGAAACATAATGATGTTAGTAATCTATATTTTAATGGGACAACCCTTTGATACCAACTTGCATGTTACCATCTCTAGCTCTTTCATATACAAAATTGCATTTTAAAGTGTACATAGATAAATTGAAACCTGCCACTATGATTGTGTTTGAGAAATATTTATTTATGTTCTATGCATCATCTTAACGAAAAGTTTATTTTAATAAATCCCTCTCATTTCCTGATTATTTATAAAATTCATTTGAATATATTATCATTGATTTTATGCCCACTTTTTCATGTTTACATGGGTCAAATGGAATTTGGTGAGCCAAATTTTCTATTGCCAAATGCTCTTCCTGTCACCAGCCCTCACCTGTCTCCAGGTAAAGTAATATTTCCCCATGACCAGATATGTTTTTGCAGAAGATTGGAAACAAAGGACATCACTTAGATAGTAGTGACATTCACTTACAATTACAAAATCAAGACAAGGAGACAGTAACAAACACACTTACACATACCCATACATACACACACATTGATTCTATGCATTCATCTGTCTTTATCTCATGTGGCTGACAAGATCAATATGAGATAGACAGATCCTGTGGCACTAAAGATACTGAAAGTGACCTCAAACAACAGCTGCAAGAGTTTGATGACAGCATCTCCTCTTTTCATGTAGTCTTCTGCATCCAATTTCTAAGTGTTCCACTCCAACATCACACATGGACTTCCTTTTGATTAACAGCACAGCCAGTAGCTCCAACTGATTGGGAGGGAAACCACATAAAATGAGAGACCACACACACACACACTCTTTGAGTGGTTTGTGTTGGGAAGGGCATCCAGCTGTACAAACCAAACCAAATCAGACTGGAATCTACTGCAGCTCTCTGGCCTACCAGTTCCAGTCAAATCATCTAACCCATGCCAACATGGAAAGTGGACATTAAATCATGATGATGATGATGTTATATATATATATATATATATATATATACATATACGAGGGGTTTTGGGTACCCTGAAGACCCACAAGGCAGGTAAGGTTATGTCAGTGCTACGGAAGGACCACTGTTAGACTCCCAGTTAAATAATAGTATGAGTGAGGAGTCTGATGCAGGTCGAGTATGAACATGTATATGTCAGATAAAATTTCCCTTTATACTTCTTGTATCTTGTATATTTCATCTTCATCATCATCATCATCATCATTTAACATCTGTTTTCCATGCTAGCATGGGTTAGGTGGTTTAACTGGAAATGGTAAACCAAAGAGCTGCACCAGGCTCTGGTCTGTTTTGGCTTGGTTTCTACAGCTGGATACCCTTCCTAATGCCAACCACTCCAAAGGGTGTATTGGGTGCTTTTACATGGACTGGCATGGGTGTCTTTTATGTGGCACTGGCACTGGTCATGTTAAGATATTTTGAAGAGGCATGAATGTTCATCATATCAAAATACTGTTTGTTTCTATATTATTACCATTAATACTGTGATGTAAGCAGGGCTGTGGTGTTGAAACAAAAAACTTTGACTCTGATTCCGACTCTTCTACTATTGGCACCTCTGACTCCTCTTTATGCAATTAAGTGATTGTGGTCTTCATATCTCATAGAGCATATGCATATACTTGCACTTTGAGTAGGCCTATATGTTATAACTGGTTTATATTAAAGAATAAAGATATTGTGAGTTGGAGTCAGAGTCAATATAGTTTTACCGACTCTGACTACCACCTAATATTTTCCAACTCTGACTCCATGACTCTGACTCCGACTCCACATCACTGGATGTAAGTGTATAATCATATGCTGTATAAGAGATGGCTTGTCAGATCTTGGCATAGTTGTGAATGTTTTGTTGTTCACTCCCATTGATATATTAAAGACAGTTTTCTTATAGTATTGTTTAGCCCCAAGTCAACTCTAAATAAGTTGACTTTTATTAAAGACAATCTAGCTGCGATCAGCCCAGCTCAGGATTATGACTCTGTTGACCAACATATCCTTCCTTTATCTTAAGGCTGTAGGATGTGATTTGATTGTTATTTCTGGCAAATCAAATAACTACATAGAGATTCACTCATTGGTTCATGTAATTTGTATTACAGTCACAACTCCTTCAGTTCACACAAATTACTAAGAAGCTTAAACACACTCGTGCGCATGCACACACATGCATGCACACACATGCACACACACACACACACACACACACACACACACACACACACACACACACACACACACACACACAAAATGTGATAAATCAACAGGAAGTTTATAGTTTTTAACGTTTAAAAATTAAATTTCCTCAAGTTGGATTACATCAAGTTTATAAAATAAGTATGTGTGATGTTTCAGGTGACTTTTCATGGAATACATACTTATTTTACAAATTCTATTAGGTGTATTTTGCAAACACAAACCATTCTCTCAAATTTCTTCAGATTTTTAAAGCTTTTTCTTGTATATTCTTTTATTCTTTTGACTGTGGCTATGCGGTAGCACCACTTTGAAGGGTTTATTTCTTAAGCCTAGAACTTATTCTATCGGTGTCTTTTGCTGAACTGCTAAGTTATGAGGGAGTAAACACATCAACACCAGTTGTCAAGCAGTGATGGGGTGATAAACACAGACACAAAGACGCATAGACATAGATGTATACATATCTATATACATATACATATACATATATAT
>NC_068981.1:134311958-134332612 GCF_001194135.2 Octopus bimaculoides
TATATATATATATATATATATATATTTATATATATCTGTGTGTGTGTGTGTGTGTATGATGGGCTTCTTTCAGTTTCTGTCTACCAAATCCATTCACAAGGTTATAGTAGAAGACACTTGCCCAAGGTGCCATGCAATTAGTTTTTGTATTTTAGCTTCCCTTTTTATCACATGTTTATTTGTGTTAAATAATGCTATCAAAAAGATCCCTCAATACTATACCCAACTCAGTTGTATCTTGTCTTGATGCCCTCATATTAGCAATGGCACCATGAGAAAAGCATCCAGCACCCTCAGTATTGTGATTGGCTCTAGCTTGTCAGTTCCTGTTTAATGTCCCAATCCATGCTGGCATGGAAAACGGACATTAAATGATGATGATGATGATAATGGTTAACTATGAAATAAATGTACCAAGTGCCTCTGGAAATTATCAACAGTTTGTTTGTGTTTAAGTACTTCTGTAACTAAATGGATTATTATGAAAATTAAGTTCATTGTTCTTATTAGACAAGCTTCAAATTTTCAGATCTTTTTTTTTTAATACCATCTTCATGATCTTACCACAAAGATCTAGGACATTTCCATGAAGGAATATAGCATGAATTCACCTTTATTTTTTTTTAATATTACTTTGTTAGAAACCTTTTCTTTTTATGTTTTTTTTTCTCTGTAATTTGGCTGTTCTGGAAGAAGGAGTTGTGTCCATTGCCGTTGCAGGCCTTCCAAGATCAGCAAAATTGATGTGGTTACTATTTCCCTTGAACTGTTGCATAAAATATGTGCAGGGAAAGAATTCCAGAAAGCTGACAGTTTAATTTATAATAGTGAGTGTAAAGCTTGTTGAGTAGAAGGTGGACACAGTATGGATGACAAGAGGGAAGATAACTGCATGAGTGAAGGCTCTGAAGAGCAGAGACCGCTATAGTCATAGAAAAGGTTGAGAGAAATCCATGTGTGTGCCAGTAGTTGGAGTGTGTTAGTGAACTGTTTGCAAAGTGAAATTCTTAACCACACAGCTATATCTGTATTGTCACTATGTTTGCCAAATGGCTATAATTTTTTTTCCATTACTACATGCCTGATTCTAATATTTATTAATTAAAATCTTGATGTAGTCAACCTATTTCAATATTTAAAGATTTCAAGTTGTCACTTCTGCCTGTCTTGGGTAGATTCATTGTTTACCTATTCTTTGTGCAAGTAGGGTCCTGATTAATTAAAGTTTTCCCCTCACCACATTAACTGTGTTAGTTCTTATTTTACTAGTTTTTGTTTATTTTGTTGGACATTTTATTGATTAAGTTGCTTCTTTCAAAAATATTTTACAAAACAAACTGAAACTCCTTCGACATAATCTTGAGTCCTGATATTGATTGCAAATTTCTCAAAGTTACTATCAATGTAAGTTTTCTTACTATTAAATAAAATCATTGAAAGTTATTGCATCTTAAGATGGCTATTCAAAAATTTATTAAGATTTTGTTTTTACAAAGCTAGAAATAAAATTCCCTGTCTTTAAAATTGTGCAAGTATCAATTTTTTTTTCTCTTTTAGCTAATGATGCTTCTTGGTATCATAGACACACCAGCTAGTGCTGTCTCAAGGTGTAGCACACTGGGATGTTGCCCAAAGGCTTCATGGGTTTGCTGTCAATAAATAAATACAATACAGCCCAGTGTATGCAATATTGTTAAGATGGTCCAACAAGGTCGATTTTGCCTTTCATACTTTTGGGGTCGATAAATTAAGTACCAGTTGTGTACTGGGGTCGATCTAATCGACTTTCCCCCTGCCCCAAAATTTTGTGCCTTGTGCCTAGAGTAGAAAAGAATTTTGTTAAGATGGTCCTACCAACAGCTCTCAATTTTAAGGACGCACAAGTGAGAAACAGCTAAGAGTACACAGAGTTGCCTCTCAGAACATCTGACCAAAGTGAATGGCCTGGTCTAGGTGATACTGAGGGAGGGAGAGAGAGAGAGAGAGAGAGAGAGTGTGTGTGTGTGTGTGTGTGTGTGTGTGTGTGTGTGTGTGTGTGTGTAAGGAAATTTAGAAAATTTCAGACTTTATAGTAAATTTGAAATTTGATAATGTATGCATATGAAATCAACTGATCAGTAATTTTAAATTGATTAAGAAGGAATACAATATCATGTAATTAATTTTAAAGAAATCACATGGTTTTTATATTGAATAGAAAAAAAATAATTACATGCATAGAGGGGAAAAAAAGGATGATGACAATCTTGATGATGTAGTGGAGAATAATTGCAATTTGGTTTCTTTGTTTACCTTTTTTTTTATATATCTCTTCAGGAATTAAATTAACATCAGCACTGGTCACTAATAAAATGTTTTAAAAGAAAAACAAAGAATATTATTGTTATATTCATCATATCTCAAAATTATTATTTCAAATTAGATTTTCTTTTGTCATATCCAGTTATATACTGAGCACTTTTCTTCTCAATTTACATCTACTGTATAGAGACATACCTGCAACCTATGCAAAAGCATGTCTCTCTCTTTCATTCTCGTTTTTACTGTGTCTTCATTTCTTCTCTGCTGCTTCATACTATCAGACATCCTCTAGTCTCCCACTCATTCCTGGTACCTCTGCCTCACTCATTCCTATCCACCTTTTACCTTGAAGGTCCACTCTGGTACCTCATCATTACTTATATCACTTTCTAGTTCCCCTCTCCCTTGTAAAATGATAGTAGTCATGTCTCCTCTCTACAGTAAGAAATCTGTTCTGCTCCAGGCCTTTGCTATCATACTTCACTCCCCTCTACTCCTTATTCCCCTAGTGTAAAGTCTCACATATACACACATACTTTGAGGTTTGTAATCTTACAAGCTGCATGACAATGTCACTAGTGCAGGTGGCACCAAAAGGAAGAAAAATAGCACTGAGTACATGCTATAAAATGGTTGGCATTAGGGAGGACATCCAATTGTAGAAACTATGCCAAAGCAGACAGTGGAGCATTATGCAGTCCTTGAGCCCATCAAATCCTGTCAGACTGCCCAACCAATGTCAGCATGGAACATGAACAGGTGGTGGTGGTGGTGACACTGCTGCTGCATAGTATAGTGGGATGAAGTCTAAGACTTCAGTTTTTTGTAATTTTGCAATTCGTACAAAATGTGAAGTATGAGAGAAGTCAAATAAAATGACAGTAAAAATAGATTATAGCTGTTTTTACTTAAAGCAATTATTCTCTAAATACATTATAAACTGTCCCTGAAATTTTCATTCTGAGGTCTACAGGAATGATAGGTTTGTAAATTATTTAATGTAAAAATGAAAAAAAAAAAACGTTTACAACCATTTTCTATAACAATATAACTTTTTCAATATTTCTCTTCCAAATAATATCACTATTTGTATATTATTGGTCAACTTTGATCATCTAATTCCCTCAGTACTGGTGACAGTTTCATTGACTAACCATAAAATTATCCCAGAAGCAAGCAGCAACAAACAATTTGAACTTATTCTGTCAGTTATTGAAGATTATGCATAGCTTTCAAACTATTGCCATAGCCTTTAACTTACATTAAACAGCATCTACATGGCATACCAAAACTGTGAATTTATTAGCCTTGTCTCTGTCCATTAGTAATGCACTATTTTTTCTAACTTTTATGAAATGACCTCATGTTTACCCAAACTCATATATGTATATATATATTTTATCATCATCATCATCATTCAACATCCATTTTCCTTTGTGGTATGGGTTGGGTGGTTTGGCAAGAGCTGCCCAGGTTCCACGTCTGTTTTGGTATGGTTTCTATGGCTGGATGCCCTTCCTAATGCCAACCACTTTACAAAGTATACTGGGCAGTACCGGAACAAGTGCTTATACGTGCATGTACAAGTGCTTATATCCGCGCGCACACACACACACACAAACACACACACACACACACACACACACACACACACAAACACACATTATAACTGAAAGGCTCCAATTTCCAGCACTTTGCTTGTTTCTGATCACAGCCTGGTTTTCTTTTGAATATTCACTGCCTAAATATTTTTTGAAATATGAAACGAAAGTTTGAAAGAAACACTTGTCCTTACATTCTTTTGTTTACAAACCTTTATGAACAACACCTGCAAAAATGGCTGCTTCAGCCTCATGCTTTTTATTTCATTTCTGCTTCTTGTGGTAATATTATTATATACATCATAAACTCTATACAATTGAGGTCATGAATGTGCATTGCTGTTTTAGCAATGTTCAAAAATAATACTTTTAAGTAATACTTTTAATCATTGTTTTTAAAATGAATGAGTGTGTATGTGAGTGTTTATTTTGCACGTGTTTGTGCAGTTGCATACATATGTACACTTAGACACACATGTATATACAGAATTATATATTTACATATATACAACAACAACAGCACCATCTGAGTGGGATCACTGCTAAAGCAGCGGTCTTGTTTCCGTGCCGGTGGCACATAAAAAGCACCATTTGAGCGTGATCATTTCCAGCTTCGCTTTACTGGCACTTGTGCTGGTGGCATGTGAACAAGACATTGGACTGACTCCTGTGCAGGTGGCACGTAAAAAACACCATTTGAGCGTGGCTGTTACCAGTACTGCCAGACTGGCCCTCATGCCGGTGGCACGTAAAAAGCACCCACTACACTCTCAGAGTGGTTGGCACTAGGAAGGGCATCCAGCTGTAGAAACTCTGCCAGATCAGATTGGAGTCTGGTGTAACCATCTGGTTCACCAGTTCCCAGTCAAAATCGTCCAACCCATGCTAGCATGGAAAGCAGACGTTAAATGATGATAATGATGACATACATGTATACATTTACTTATATATGTATACTCACATATAGACACGCACACACATACATATGTCAATAAAACCTATTAATTAAACATCTCAAAAACCAATGATTTTTTTCTGAATCAAAACAAATCTCAAGAAGGCTTGTATTTGCATAAAAGATACTTAGCTGCATGCATACAAGGCATTAATAACTCAATTCTTTTGCTCAAACTTTTGGTGTCTTGAGAGAAAATTCTCAGTTTCTCACTTAAACAAAGGTCACACCAGATCCTTAATTTGAAGCTCCCAGACGAGGTAATTTTGAATTCAAGAGGACTTGTCTCACACAAGAACCGTATAAACTTTGACAAAGCCATCGCACATTTTCTGTCAGGGCTAATAAATGACTTCAATTGTATGGAGTTTATGTTGTTTGTAATAATATTACCATGAGAACCAGAAATGAAATAAAGTGTGTGCACGTGTTATTCACAAAGGTTTTTAAATGAAAGAACATAACAATAAGCATTTCCTTCAAATTTTCATTTCATTTCATATTTCAAAAAATGCTAGCATGGAAAGCGGACGTTAAACGATTCAGGCAATGAATACTTCAAAAGAAAACTAGGCTTGGTTTACCAGCTGATGATTGGAAATGAACAACTTGGAGAATTGGAAATTGGAGCCTTTCAGTTGTAATGTACTAAAGAATACTCTGTTTTTATTGCGTCCTATAATTGATCACTTCTAGGGAATCAACAGAGATGTGTGCGAGTGCGAGCATGCGTATGTGTGTAAGTGTCATTATTTAGTTTTATTTCAAGATTTCTTTCCAATAGAGAAAGGGTCAGTTTCTAACCTATATCCAAGGATCCATCATTGTAATTTCAACATCAACAGGGTATTTTTGTATGTATGTATATGTGCAGATTTATGTGTTTTGTTGTATGTATATATTCTCATGCATATAGTTGCATGTCTTTACATGCTCATATATATACTTAAATATATATTTAAGGTGGCGAGCTGGCAGAATCATTAGCACACCAGGCAAAATGCTTAGCGGTATTTCGTCTGCCGTTACGTTCTGCGCTGAGGTCGACTTTGCCTTTCATCCTTTTGGGGTCGATTAAATAAGTACCAGTTATGCACTGGAGTCGATGTATTCAACCTAATCCCTTTGTCTGTCCTTGTTTGTCCCCTCTATATTTAGCCCCCTGTGGGTAATAAATATATATATATATACTTAAATGATAAATTTCTGGAAAGTTTTAGTTCCAGTGATAGCTTGGAGCTCAACAGGTAGGTAGGTAGATAGGTAGGTCAGTTGGTCGGTCCATCCCATGCCAGCATGGAAAACGGACATTAAATGATGATGATGATGATGATTGTACCTGACTGCTCTCTCTATCTCTTTCTCTCTCTCTCTCTCTCTCTCTCTCTCTTACAGACAGCCTGTCTTTTGGGGTTTATTATTCCTTAGTACTGCTTATTAGTTCCTTTATCAAGACCCCCCCTCAACTCATTACACAACTGCACTAGTAAGTTAGTTTTCTTTTTTGAAAGAAACTTTATACTTTTTTTTTATTAGCCGTGTTCTAAGTTTATCTAAATTTAGTTTGTTCTTCAAATTTTTCTTAAAAGCATTTTTAAGTCTAAGCTTATGAAATTTATAAGTTGATTTATTCAATAATTCCACTGATGCTTGTTTTCTCAGCTTCAAAACATGAAGCAATTCAGGTCAGTTTTCTGAATATGATGGCATTTAAAAACAAAGATCTTGGATGGTGTAATCATTTCAGCACTTAATCATCATCATTGTTGTTGTTGTTGTTGTCCTCGCCGCCGCCGCCGCCTTCTTCTTCTTCTTCTTCTTCTTCTTCTTCTTCTTCTTCTTCTTCTTCTTCTCATTACTAATTAGAATATTTTTTTTATTATCCTTAAGTAACTCTTAACATCCTATGATATGAATCTCCATGGTACCACATCTGTTTGTTAATCCTATCTATACTATCTGAAACAGCATAAATCAAACCACTCTTGTTAGCATTCATTTTAAACTCTCTCATCTAAAGAAGATAACTTTAATCCCTTCTTCCATCATCACAGTGTCCGCTATGCACATCTATCTCAACTCCCCAACCCCCACCACCAGTGGGGGTTGCAATTTTTTTCATGAAGATTTTGTATAGACTTTCCTTTCGTTAAGAAAATGGTTCTCTTTTATCTGTTACCTTTTAATTATTTCAGTAATTAGACTGTGGCCATGCTGGGGTACAGCAGTGAGGAATTTTAGTTGAATGAATTGACCCCTGTTCTTATTTTCTTTTTAAATCTGGTAACTATTCTGTTGGTTTCTTTTGCCAAACAGCTAAGCTATGGGGAAGTAAACACACCAATACTGGTTGTCTCACACGCACACACACACTCGATGGACTTCTTTCAGATTCCGTCTACCAGATCTACTCACAAGGCTTTGGTTGGCCCAAGGCTACAATAGAAGACACTTTCCCAAGGTGTCACGCAGTCGGGCTGAACCCAGAACCACGTGGTTGGGAAACAAACTTCTTACCACACAGCTACACCTATTATTCATTCATTGAGTGACAACTTACTCAATGCTTTAATCAATGGATTAATAGCAAATAAGGCTTTGGTGATGATAACCAGACCAGTATATGTATTTCTCGTATGTACCCTCAATGTCTGACTTTGATCCATCTGATTTTTCACCAAGTGACTTGGTTGAAATATCATCTGAAGAATGGTCTGACAATTGAGCCTTTTACAAGTATTGTTAGTCCAAGAATACATTTAGGGCTTGATGTGAAGTTGGTGGAGTATTTTTTCCTACTTTTCTATTGAGTTTTGATCAGTAGGATTATATAGCAAACTACTTTGTATACAGAACCAAAAGGAGAAGTCAACTTAGCTCCAGTGTGTTGAGATTTGTGCACACTTGGGTTTTTTTTAATTTCTGAATTGAATAACAGCTTACCTGTAAATTTCATTATGAATAAACTGCAAAAGGATCAAGGCAAACCATTATTTTGTAATGTTTGTGTGTCTATTACTAATTGCATTTAATTTATTGCCACATAATGATATCTGCACACCAGTGTGTCTGAATGGCATGGCTAGGGAGCCAGCTCTCTTCTGAGTTCTATATGCTTAAGACTATCTTCTACTATTTGACTCATAACTGAAGCCGTTGACAAGTATTACAACTCTGGGCCAGAGCAGAGCTGGGGGGAGTGGTAACTAAGGGTTTACTTCACCCTCCCCAAAACCCTTAATCTCAAAAAAGCTTAATGTCTTGTCCAGGTAACTACATTCAACTACCATACTTGGATTACAGGCCAATGTGGGGTTGCCTCCAATTCTGGATTTTACTTTACACCTCTGATTGGCTTCCTTGCCTTAACTAGTCTGTCTGTCTGTCAGTTCATTCATCTTCCTGTCTGATTGTCTGTCTTTATGTGTTTGTGTACTTGTTCAGTCATCTGTGTCTTTGTCCATTCATTTTCAGTCTCTGTATTCATTCATGTTTCTGTGTGTCTGTTCATTCATATATTTATTGTCCTTCCCTTCTATTTCTCTATTCATCTGGTTATTAAACAGGCAGAACAATATTAGGCTAAACAACATCAACAACTGCTTATATTATATTGGTTTCCAATACAAAATAGATGCTATTTAAATACCCATTATTGTTTTGATACTGATTTTAACTGCTCCACTTTGATTGCTTTGAATGTTTTTCTGTAGTATTTAAAGTACATTTTTTAAGACAGTGTTTTATCTACATATATTTTTAATTAAATATTAATCTTCTTTTGTTCAGTGTTGTCATAAGTGCTATAAATTTTCAATCTTAAAATTCCAGAACTTTTATAGTCTTTACAATTTGATACCAAGTAATAAAAAATTTATATGGCAAAAGAAGTTATAAAACATTGTTTGAGATAAATATTCTTAGTAGAGGAGGAAGGAAAAAAACAAAAGCAACAATTGGAGGATGACTGGCATTAAAGACTTTTACTAGCAGATAGTAAATCATTGTTGTTTTGAGAGTACTGAATATTTATAAGTTAGCATTGAACATACTTTCTTTTGTTTATATTTTATGTAAAATAGAAAATCCATAAGTGTCTGCAAGACAATGCTGAACTTTAGACTGAACTAATAAGTTTCCATAATTGGCTTAATAGGATACTTAAGTGGTATTACAGCAATATTAATAGAACTTGAAATGTGAAATGAAATCTCCTTTATAAGCTAAGATTGTAAACACTTCATCTGTTAAAGGAACTTAAGATTTATCCAGCTTGACTATGGCACCAACTGTTGGTTTTTCAAAATATTAAATAGAATATTATAACATATTTTCTTTTGCTTTAATTTATATGTACCATATGGTGCATATTGTATAATTTTAATATAAGTATGCATGTAATAGTTTTTCTATTAAAGGTTTGTACTAAAGAATTACTGGAGTCACCATCAATGTATCATACTTTATATATCATCATCATCATCGTTTAACGTCCGCTTTCCATGCTAGCATGGGTTGGACGATTTGACTGAGGACTGGTGAAACCGGATGGCAACACCAGGCTCCAATCTGATTTGGCTGGGTTTCTACAGCTGGATGCTCTTCCTAACGCCAACCACTCAGAGAGTGTAGTGGGTGCTTTTACGTGTCACCCGCACGAAGGCCAGTCAGGCGGTACTGGCAACAGCCATGCTCAAAATGGTGCATTTTATGTGCCACCTGCACAAGAGCCAGTCCAGGGGCACTGGCAACGATCTCGCTCGAAAATCCTACGAAGGCCAGTCAGACGGTGATAGGCAATTACTGCAGTATTCATTTAAAGATAACATCTTTTATGGACATACTCTATTTAAAAGTACAATATATATAAGAGGGAGACAACCATACCAGCAGTGATCAGTGAGGGTGCCAGGCAAATTTTGGCCTCCTTGGGCCTTATCAATAATGTATACTCAAAGCCAGCCAGATGCCTAGATGACATCTGATATTGGTAACAGTGAATAAACATTAACAAATAAATGCATAAAACTTCAGCATCTGCAATCGAGAAAATATTAAATTAAAATAGCCATCTATGTATCATACTTGACGTATATACATCATTAACAGGTAAGTTACTACAGTATTCATCGAGAGATAACATTTTTTATGGATGTCTCCCGTTGATATGTATTGTATCTTTAAACACAGCATGTCCATTAATAATGTTATCTCTACTGTAACTTGTCGGACAATGATGTATATATACATTAAGCATGTTATATAGATTATCATCATCATCATTGTTGTTTAACGTCTGTTTTCCATACTGGCATGGGTTGGACGGTTTGACTGAGGAGCCAGTGGCTGCACCAGGCTCCAATCTGATCTGGCAATGTTTCTACAGCTGGACGCCCTTCCTAACGCCAACCACTCCGAGAGTGTAGTGGGTGCTTTTTATGTGCCACCGGCACAGGAGCCAGTCAGGCGAGCCTGCCATCAATCACGTTTAGATAGTGCTTTTTACGTGGCACTGGCACAGGAGCCAGTTAGGGCACTGGCATCAGCTATGTTTAGATGGTGCTTTTTACGTGCCACCGGCACAGAGCCAGGCAGGTGGCCCTGGCATCGATCACGTTCAGCTAGTGCTTTTTATATACCACCAGCACGGGAACCAGTGAGGGGGTCACTGGCATCGGCCACATTCGGATGGTACTTTTTACATGCCACCGGCACGGGAGTCAGTTAGCATTTGATACTGCTTTAGTTGTATATAAAAGATGATTATATTATTTGAACCATATTTACACATGATGAGACAACGGCCAACTGATAGTATATCAGTAATATTATTTTATACTATAGGTTGACTTTATTTGCTTGATAAATGTAATTATTTCATCAAGTATTAGGTTGAGGTATAGCTCTATGGTTAAAAAATTCATTTCATAACCATGTGTTCCCAGATTTGACTAGCTGGCCAAACTCTTGAGCAAGTTCCTTTGACAATAGGCTTGGATTGAACAGTTTCTTGTGAGTGGAATTTAGTAGGCAGAAATTGTATGAAAATCTGTTGTGCACACTCATGTTTTGTGTGTGTGTGTGTGTGTGTGTGTGTGTGTGCGCGTGCACGCATGTGCATATGGATGTGTTTACAGGAGTAAACTGTGTGTGTAGAGGTAGAGTTGGGTTGTCCCTCTGGTGATGTAAAGCACTCATGGTGGTGCCACATAAAAGTGTGTCGTGGTGTCACATATAAGCATCCATGCGGTGCTACATAAAGCACCTGTGTGGTGCTGCATAAAAACATATAGGATACTTTGTAAAGTGGTTGGCGTTAGGGAGGGAATCCAGCCATAGAAACCATGCGAAATCAGACTGGAGTCTGGTGCATCCCCCCCACCATCAGCTGGCCAGCTCTGGTCAAACTGTCTAAACCATGCCAGCATGGACAATGGGCATTAAATGATGATGATGATGGTAGATAGATAGACATAGTTAGAATAAGTACAAGTCTGAATAATAACTGAGATCAATATCATCAGCTAAAACTCTTGAAGACTATGCTCCTGCATGGCCACTATCTAATAACTGAAACTAGTAAAAGTGTAAAAGAAAATTAATATATTCTTGAGTTTGTATTTTGGATATATTGCCTGTTACTAAGTAGTGTTTCAATTTATTACTTTTTATTGATTTAAATTTTTTTTACAAAATATATCAGTACAGCTGTTATTACCTGCCTATTATAATTATTGCTTTTACAAAAATGTAGGCAATTGCATGATAAACTAAACAAATTCATAGACAGTTGAGTGTCTGATTTTAAACATTGATTTCAAAATGTCTTATTATAATTGACAATCTATACAATAGGTATGTAAAATAACAATTATTGGTAATTATGGTATAATATTTTGAGCTGTACACGAGATTGAGATTAAAAGATTGATACTGGAATTGTATTTCTGAAAATTTGCTACCTGCTAGTCTTACATGTACCATGATAACTTGTAGAAGTTTAAATAAGTCACTGGAGCATTACTTCATTCAGTATGCTGAAGAAAACGGTTACCAGCTCTTTCTGGGAAGTTATCTGTGATAGACTAATGACCTGTCCAAAGGAAAATCTACCGCTCTTCCTCCTACAGTTAAGGAACCTATACACTCTGGTCATGTATGGAATTATTCATTTTCATTTTATTCACTTTGAAATATTTATCATGTAATTTTTTTTCAATGAATTAAGTGCCTGTCGTGTATATGTGTGTGTGTGTGTGTGTCTTTGTTTGTCCTCAAATCAATTTCTTCAACTAAAACCCTTTAAAACAGTGCTCCAACATGGCTGTATTCAAATAACTGAAACAAGTAAAAGAATAAAAACATATCATTTGTTATCTACTCAATTAATGTTTTCAGAGAAAAGATGGGTCATATCGACAATAGGTCATACTGATAACTTTTATCTCAATGGACACAAAATATAGTAACACATACATTAAATGGTTGGTTGTTATAATACTTCTTAATGCGACATTTTTAACTACGCACATGCAGAGAGAAAAAGAGAGTGGTGGGAAGATAAGGGTATCAATACTGAAACATATGTAGTAATACCCAAATTATCCAATTGTTTCATCTTTATTACTATACACATACATGTAATGTTACATATAATATGTTGTAACTTGACAGAAGTAGCTTTATGCTTAAGTAAATACATCAATCTCGTAAAAGGTATTATGTTTTAAATTAATTGTTTGTTTAGAATTTTTATTATCCCATTTCTTAGGTATATTAATTAAAGCAATATCTGATTTTAGATATTTACAAAATAAATTTAATGGCAGAATCTCTGAAAACGTTAAAGCTGATAAAAGAGGTAATGTTTTAACGGTTTAGCCTTGTATCAGATAAACATTTCCATATAAATTTTGATGTGCAATTTCATGCCATAATTCAAATCTGATTCTGCAATATTACTCTTTGGCTTTGGAATTTCTGTTGTTTAACGCTTTTGTTTTCAAATATCTATTGGAATGCACTTCCTTTGTTTCTGTTAATTCTGAAAATAATGAAGAATTTAGGATTTTTGTCATTATCAAGCTTGTGTATGGAACATAAGCGAACATATAATTTTGATGAAAGGTTTTAATTTAGATTACTTTAAAATGGCCAGATTGTAACATAGGATTTGGGGGTGATCTCAGGTGGGTTGGTATCAAAAGGGTTAGCCCTGTAGCATTTTAACCTGCCACACCTGGCTCAGATATTCTTCCGGTTTTATGTTCAGACTGGCTACATCCAGCCTCTCACACCTACACTACAATGTCATACTAAAAATAAACACATCATCAAAATCTCAAGGCTGCAAGATAATTGCATGTTTAATTCAAAACAATGTGAATAAATAAGTATGATACTTTACAGAGTAATCTGAATGCTAAAGGGTTAAATAAAAGTAGAATAATTGATATTAATTTGATGTTTGATTTAATTCAATATTAATGAATAAACGTAAAATATGGTTTAGATTACAACAAAAAAATCTGTATTAGAGATGATTGACAGGAATAATTAGAACCAATTTTTATTCAAACCAGAGTGAAAAAGTAGTCCTGTATTTTGTTAGAGATGTGTGCCATCCATATAAGTTACAGTTAGATGTTACTGTATTTTCTCCTATTGGATGATGTGACCATGTAGTAGGTGGCATATTCACAGAAGAAGCATGTTATTGTTCAGAATCTTTATAACTGATCCTAATTTTCCTTTTATTTTTTTTTAAAAGGTTGAAAATGGTTAAAAGGAATAATTTTTGAATCTTTTTTTTTGTATGTTACTGGCTTCCATATATGTTGGCTTTAACATAAGAAGCTTTCTATAAGTAGCAAAACAATAAATATTGTATCAATAGAAAACATTTAGGTTATTTTACTTTCAAAATCTTCCTATCAATTATTAAGTGAAGTAGGTTTTTACAAACTTTATACCACTTCATCTTCAAATTATCTTGTCTGATATTGTTTTTTTGTTTTTTTTTTAACTTTTCATTCTGTAATTTGGGAATAAATAGAATTATGTTTTGTATTTATGTTCCAGAAAGTAATTGTATTTAGGTTATATATTGTCAATGCTCAGAATGATATGTTTCCAATATATACTTCTGTTTTCTTACCTGAATATATGAAGGTCAGAAGTTTAAGTCCAGGATCAACATCCAAATTCATCTTTCCTCATTTTTGTTATATCTAATGGCGGCTGTTAGCTAACTATTGTAAACTAAATTAAAAAAAAAAAAATTTTGCTAAAGTTTGTGCGTGAGATTTTCTTCATTTTTTTGTTATTTAAGATTCAGGTTATGAACAAAATTTCATCTTTCATAAGATGAAAGCTTTAACAAGTTATTTACAGAGAAGCACATTTAACTTCAATGAAACTTGTTGCATATTTTTATTGACTTCAGAACACTTTTGAGATTGTCTGATATAATAGGTTTTCATAAGAAATGAAAAAACTATAATTTCAACAAGCCTCATCCTAGGTATGCACTAGTGATTGAACTTGCATAGTCATGAACATAAGGATGTTAACTATCTCCTTTTTTGTTCAACTTGTAGAATCTCATAGAAAAATGTATTGACTGACACCTTCATAACTTTTGGGGATTGACCATTATCCTACTAGCCAAAAGGGTTAGTATCTTACAGTAGATATCACATCCAAACTATAAACACATGAGTTCAAGTGTTTTAATAAGCTTTTTCACAGTTGTCAATTGGGCTGCAAATCAGCAAATAGTTATTCTTTCAGAAAAGAAAGGAATCATTGCTTGGAACAGAAATAAACACATCACCTGACAGTCATCTTTGCCTGGCAGAATATGAGGATAGAGCATTATTTGAAGAGAAAGACCCAGAAATTCATCTTAAAAAAAGATATGAACTTGAAGCTATTTCTAGTACTCTTCAAACCTTTATGGATGGTAGTGAACAGAGAACATTGGAAGACTGTCTATGGAAACTGTCAAGATATGTCTCCCAAGAATGAGCTAAATAAAATGAAAGTGTGTATGTCATTAAACCTTTCATAATCAAAGGGGAAAAACCCCTCAGAAGCTAAGGAATTTTGTGGCGGTCAGTGTCAGGAAAAATTATAAGTGAATCCATGAGTTTGGTTAAGCCTACCAAATAGAAAATTCCTCTTCTCTCCACATTTACTTCAATTCACACACTTTTACAATTTAAGTTAGTGTTAACTTAATCTTGTGGGTATTAAACAGTAATCTAATTAAAAATAATCATGTGGTAAAGAAAAGACAACATTAGCTCAATAACTAATAGAATTTTGGCAAATATGGGAAACAATTTTGGAAAATTTTCAGTCTTATTAGATCTCATCAGTGAAGCATTGATTTTACTGTACTGAGCTGAAGAAGTGATAGAGAAACACTAAATAGATGTTCTGTATTGTATATACCTGAAACTGTATTACTAAAGTAAACTTTTGCATTTTAGTTACATTTAGTCTTGTTTTGTATTTCCAATCACATATTTCTTGTTATTAACTTGACATTGATTCAAATATGATATATATTTTTCAATAATGATCTAATTTCTTATTACTGAGTGTTAGGATGCTTTAACGTTGACAATAGTATAAACAATATATTGATGGTTAAATTTTTTCCCTCTCCTCATATATTTATGGTGAATGTGTGTGACAAAGTGGTTAGAGTACTGCACTCACAATTGCAAGATTGTGGTTTCAGTTCTAGGACCAGGCAGTGTATTGTATTCTTTTCACATTGCTCCAGTTCACTTAGTCGTAAATGAGTAACCCTGTAATGATCTGCCATCATGCTCAAGGTGAGTGTTGTGATCTCAGTCACTTGTACCCTGTGGAAACTGTGTAACTGACCCTATGAATCCTAAGACTTGAGACAGTAATATCGAGTGGTTGAAGATGATGACATAGTCATTAGATGCTTCCTAAATCTGAAATGGAACTTTCTTCTATTTTTCTTATTTCTTCATTGAATACCATGTGATGGGGTTTAAAATCAGCCTGAACACTACCCATTTCTTTCCATTAAAGAAATATTTGTAAACATATTCCAAAACTTTGTATAGACTATGATTATAATTACTTACAAGACAGAAAAGAACTTTTTAATGATATTTTTTCATTCATAAGAATATAAAGATTTTGTGTATTCATAAATTTAATTTTCATTGTTGAACTTTACAATTCTTTTCCAAGTAAGTTCTCCTTTAAAAATATTGACAAACTTTTGATGAATGGAAACAAATTAGTTTAACAATTAATTATCAATAGTTTTATTCTAATTTTTTTGACACTTGTTTCCAAAATACCCATTCATTTAATTTCCATCAAAAATGAATTTCTTCATTAACACTTCTTTTTTGTCTAACAGTTCCTGATGTTAATATAACTTTATATGAAAATAATACGGTCTTTCAGTGTTCACTTGTCTTAATGAAATTAGTGAAATGTTTTGCTTCAATACTCTCTATATATATTTATACAGTTATGAAAACACTTATATAACTGTATTATACAATAGATGGAAAAAACATTGTTTCACATCTATTTTCTTTTAATGTTACACACATGCATATAAATGTATGTATACACTTGTGTGTGTCTTTGGGTTCATGTTTGTCCCCCATTACCAGTATTGACTTGTTTATATCTCCATTTCTTAGTGGTTTGGCAAAACTTATTTTATGTTCAAACTGACGAGATCCAGCCTCTTACACCTATCATACAATGTCATTCTAAAAATGAATAATCACATCATTGAAATCTTGAAGTTATGTGGTAGTGTATGATATTTGAAAGAGTAATCGGAATGCTAAAAGGTTAAATCTTTAATATGACAAATGTGTCAGAAAGGAAGCATTCAGCTGGCTACCTAACCTAATAGAAATAACAGCAAAAATTCTCTCAAACCTCACTCTACCATCTTAAAGTCAGATTAGATAATGTATTTCTATATACCTCTAAAAAGATGGCAAAGTTTAGCTGGTCATAGCTAGAATGTGTTTGCTCAGTTGGGGGTGGACCAGATGCTAAATAGCCACAGCATTAGTGAAGTTGGATAAGTTAGCAAGTCAAATACTTTCATACTACTACATTTAGATGAAAGAATCAACACTTACACTTTCCTTTAAATTTCCTCTCATTAGAATGTTATAACAATGAGCTTGCAAGAAATGGTTTGTTGAAATTTCACATTGAACTAGGAATGGACAAAAAATTTCATCTGTGTTTTTTACTTATGAATAACAATAAATAAGTTAGGAAGAGTTTTGTATAAAGTTAATTGGGATTTTATCCACTGTAATGTATTTGTGTTATCATGAACAGATATTATTTAATTTATGACAAACCATTAAAAGCACAAATTAGGTTATCCATCATGATTCTAGTCAATTCATGACCACTCTCCTCAATCAGTAACATAGTTCTTTTCCCAATCAATAGCTATGCTATTGATTGGGAAAAGAACTAGGTCAATCTTCTCTGAGTAGTGGTCAAGAAACAGTAAAAGGCTCAGGCAGTGGTTTCACTCCCTCTTTTTTTTTTTTTTATAAATATCAATAATGTAGAAAGAATGTGTTGACACTTTTATTTAACCCACAGTATGGCTTTATAATATTTAAATATATTTCAGTTCTGATTTATGCTATGTTGTGCACAAATAGATTTTGTTAGCAAAATATTTTATTTAGAAAGGAATTAAAAAAAAAAATAACTTGATTTACAAATCCATTAAATTTATTTTCTATTTTGATTTTCTCAGAATTAAAGTCAACTTAAAGATTTCAGTAAGAATCTTTTAATTTAAATTACTTTACAATATAAACCAAAAATATGTTTTTCAATTTTGATATACCATATAAGTGCAGACATGGTTGTGTGGTTAAGAAGTTCTTTTCTGATCCACATGAATTTAAATTTAGTTTCACTGTATGGCACAAGGCACCATGGATGAGTATCTTCTATTAGTGCTCTGAACTGATTAATGCCTTATAAGTACATTTGGTTGATAGAAAGTAAAAAAGCCTGTTGAATATGTGTGTGTGTGTTTTTCAAATGAGTACACTATCATATAAGCAGTGTCCTTTGTGTCCTATCTTCAATGAAAACAACTGACCCTGGAGAAAAATTACCTTGCTTGAAAACAGGTGAGGGTTGGCTATAGGAAGGGTGTCTGGCCACAGAAATCTGACTCCAAGAATTCTTCTGAATTATGCAAGCATGGAATAGTGGATGTGTGTGTGTGTGTGTGTGTGTGTGTGTACATTTGCACTTCGTCAAAAATTGCTGAGCTTCAAGTGATGGCATTGTCAACAACTCATCTGTTGGATTTATGTCTGCAAGACATTTAGAATGAAATATCTCTTACTTGAAAAAATAGAAATACTAAGAGATGAATCATCATCATCATCATCATCATCATCATCATTGTTTTCTATGCTGGCTTGGATTGGACAGTTTGACAGGAACTGGCCTGCTGGGGAGCTGTCCAGACTCCAAATTGTCTGTTGTGGCATGGTTTCTACAGCTGGATGCCCTTCCTAATACCAACCAGTTTACAAAGTGTGGTGGGTGTGACTACACATACTGGCATGAGTGCCTTTTACATGGTACCGGCACCTGTAAAGTACAAGCTTGTATGTATGGATGACAGCGATTGTTTTTAGCTTGATGTGTCTTCTCAAGTATAGCAAATCACCACAACTCCCAATCTCTTGTCATTTCCTCAGTGAGGATCTATATATATAACAATGCTTCAATTATATATTCAACTAACCCATGCTTTGATGGGAAAATGAATATGAAATGAGCAAACAAACAAGCTTACTTGATACATGAAAAGCACAAAGAATTGTGTACGTGTGTCTCAATGCATTGAAACAAATAATTATTAATGGAAAATAGATTGATAATGGTTAATAGTTTTTAATAATGATTCACAAAATAAAGTTCAGAGTACAATTTTACCACTTTACCACCTCTAAATAATTATTGGTATACAATTTATACACCAGCATAGAATACAAGTAAAACATCAATTTTGTGGAACTTTTGGTTCCAAAGCCTTTCTGGGTTACTGATTTTTCTGAACTAGAGTTGG
Source organism: Octopus bimaculoides (assembly GCF_001194135.2). Taxonomy (NCBI): domain Eukaryota; kingdom Metazoa; phylum Mollusca; class Cephalopoda; order Octopoda; family Octopodidae; genus Octopus; species Octopus bimaculoides. The sequence continues at coordinate 134,330,962 of NC_068981.1, forward strand.
TCACCTTGGTCAATGCACTTCGAATTTAGCAAATATTAAATTTACATAAATAAAATACAGGAATCTATACATTAGTGTAAATGAAATAAGTATATTAATACTGTAATATGCAAGGTACAAGTCTGTAGAAGGTACCACTAAAATAGTCTGACAACTGTGGTAATTTGAAGTTCCTGTTTATAAATTAATCTCTTAGTATTTAAGCAAGCCATATAATATTCTACCTGTTTTATGTTAAAACTGACCACATTCAACCTCTTACACCTACCCTACAATGTCATTTTAAAAATAATGAATGACATCTTTGAAATCTCACAAGGATGAAGTAAGGCATGATTTATTCAAAACAATGTGAATAAATTTGCATTGTATTTGATGGAGTAATCTGAGTGCTACAGTGTTCATGTAGACTATAAGAGGCTCCTGACCAACAGTATCCGTGATTTTCGGTTCTTCAGGAATTAAAGAAATAAGTATGGGCATATATTTTCATTACAATAAATAAATAAAAATGAAATAAAGTGCTTGTGTATAGGAAAGAATCGTATAAGCATAATTCTTTAACTAATTGCACCACCTCACAAAATTTTCCACAGGCTTTTAGACTAATTATATTTCTTCTTGGAGAAAGAAAATAATCATTTTGTTAGTAAGCTATACTAATGATTAATGCTTTATCCATTCTGCAATATTTTCGTATGTGAAATAGTATTTTTATATGATTTGTTGATATAGTGATGCATTATTTGATATTGCTCATACCATTATTGTAGAGCTTTCATTCAATTTCAAATAAAGTCTGCTGAAGTGGATGAAGTTTTAATTGAATTCATCAAAGCATGGATGCATTCCATCAATTTTAGTGCTTTTTTTTGTTTTTTGTTTTTGGAAGATTTGCTGACAAAGGTAGTTAAATATTGCTGTCTACTTGAGTCTTTTGATTGATTGGACACAACTGATTAAAGTGCTTCTTATAGTTATTTGGTTCAATGATGCTTGGATCGTGCAAATATGAAATCAGTGAGTTGTAAGACTTCACAAATGTATTGGATGCATCTTGAAAGAAAAAAAAAAAAGAGTATTAGGCTGTAACAGAATAGTGATGCTAACACTGTAATTAGAGCAGTTGCTATATCTTAATTTAGGGATAATGGAGTTCAAGATGTCAAAACACAGAAAGTTGTTGAAATCTTAGTGCTTAAATATTAATGCTACATAATGGGTTAGATTTCAAAAGAGAACCAAGCTAATTGATAAGTACTATTAAATACAAAGATATTTAATGTTGATTTTTAAAATGCTATCTTAACATATATATATATGTTATATCATATTTGATGGCATATTAGTTACACCCCAATTTCAAGTGTGCATATTCTAGAAAAATATTTTGATACATTAAAGTATGTAATATAGGGCTGGTGAGGAGGGATAAGGTGGAGAGCTGGTAGAATCATTAGCACACTGGGGCATAATGTTTTGTGGTATTTCATCCATCCTTATACTCTGAATCCAAATTCTGTTGAGGTCAACTTTACCTTTCATCCTTTTGGAGTTGATAAAATAAGTACCAGTTGAACACTGGGGTCGATGTAATCAACTTACCCCACCCTGCAAAATTGATGGCCTTGTACCAAAATGTGAAACCAAT
>NC_068981.1:134332650-134333190 GCF_001194135.2 Octopus bimaculoides
TATGTGACTTTTTTGAGATATTTGATATTCTTTAGGGAGGAAAATATATATTTATATATTTTCTTATGTATTTCTATTTGCTGTTCGCTTTGAATAATTTTGTTTCCTTGACAAGATTCCATTATTATTATTATAGTATGATCCTAACTTCTCCACAACTAAGATGATTTTTACTCCTCTTCTCTTGATTCAAATGAAATACTTCATTTACTAACTAACCTTGAAAGTCTAATAAAAATTATTTCCTAATCTCCTCATTTGCTAGGCTACATTTTGCAATTAACCATACCCACATGGAAGTATATGATTGATTGTAAATGCATTAAGCAGTTGGTATTTAGTATTGCCTAAATTAAGATGCATCTCTTATTTTACTAATGGCTTGATTATGTGTTACAGCTATTTTAATCTTATGAAAGCATTTTAACCTTTTAGCATTTTACATTTGTATAAATTCTGTTTTGAAAATATATAAATTATATAATGCAAGACTAATTTCTACACCATTATGAAATGTACATGAAGTCTGAAGATTCGTAA
>NC_068981.1:134333200-134339939 GCF_001194135.2 Octopus bimaculoides
AGATTCGTAATCATTCATTCGTTCGTGAGAGTGAGTGAGTGAGTGAGCGAGCATGCATATATATATATATATATATATATATATATATATATTTGTATGAGAATAAAATGCCCTGAGTACTTGGTTACAACCAGGGAACTCAAAGGAAAAAGACCTGGAGGAGACAGAAGGAGAAGGTACTCAATGGCCTTAGCAGCAGCTGGCTTCAAAGAAACCAGTCCATTAACATGCTAAATTGTGTGGAAGACAGAGAGGCATGGAGGTTCATGATTACTGATGTCTGTAGGTATACTATAGGAAGAAGAAATAATAAATGTATATAAATATGCACATAATTATTTAGAAAATATTATATCTTTTTAAAGCCATATATTTTGTTAGTGTGCTGGAAGAGGATATGGACAGATTTTTTTTCTGAGATGTATCATTCTATTAATCAGTTCATATTATGGAAAAATATTAACAAATGTATATCTGTATTTATTGACTTCAGCTGGAAGTAATCAGTAGGATGTTATAGGCTAAGTCTTGTGGGAGATATATGTAAAATTCTTTCCAAACCACAGTAAAAATCTCTTTTGAGACTATTAAAAAAAGAAACCCAAGAAATTCTATGATACAAGTCAGGAGGGTGGGCTGAACCAGTGACCTTTGCATGTCTTCTACAATTACTGTGGTTTACATATAGCTTGAACAGTTGTAAGTTGATAGATGTAAGGAAAATGCAGATGGGAAAGGAATTCCAGAGAAATGGGTAGCACATAGTTTCCATGGCATTGCCACAATTAGCCTGGTGAAAGGATGAGAGATAGCTGTTTTGAGTGGGTTTGGGTGGAATTCGTATGCATGCACCCTCTGTACAGTGTTTAGTGACAGGAAAGACATCCAGTCATAGAAAACAAGCCAGAAAATGAAATGCAACATAGAAGTGAGATATGGTCCCCAACCAATCTAGGATGGTAATAACTCTGCATAAACATGACTCAGAACATGACAACCTGTCCGTTCCATACCAGCATAGAAAAGAGGATATAAAATGATGGTTTTACATACGCAATAATCTCAGAGCTGGCAGAATCATTAGCACTCTGGATAAAATGCTTAGCAGTATTTTGCCCATTGCTACGTTCTGAGATCAAATTCCACGAAATTGACTTTGCCTTTCATCCTTTCAGGGTTGATAAATTAAGTACCAGTAAACACTAGGGTCAATGTGATCAACCAGTCTCCTCCCTCCAAATTTGAGGCCTTGTGCCTCCAGTAGAAAGGATTATTATTATCATTAACATTATTATTATTATTATTATTATTATTATTATTATTATTATTATTATTATTAAAAAAGTGGCAAGCAGGCAGTCGTTACTTTGTGGCATATCATCTGACTTTACCTAGTTCAAATTCCATCGAGGTTGACTTTTCCTTTCATCCTTTCAGGGTTAATAAAATAAGTACCAGTTGAGTACTGGGGTCGATGTAATTGACTTTGTCTCCTTCCCTAAAATTTCAGGCCTTATGTCAAAATTTGAAATCATCATCATTGTTATTATTAAAGTGGCGAGCTGGCAGAATCGTTAGCACGCTGGACAGATTGCTTAGCAGTATTTCACTCATCACTATGTTCTGAGTTCAAATTCTGCCAAGGTCGACTTTGCCTTTCATACTTTCACACTCGATAAATTAAGTACCAGTTGTGTACTGGGGTTGATCTAATCGACTGGCCCCCTCCCCACAAATTTCAGGCCTTGTGCCCTGTAGTAGAAAGGATTATTATTATTGTTATTATTATTATTATAATAGTTATTATTTTTATTATTATTATTATTATTATTATATCTTGTGGTTTGGTGACAACATGTCTCCTCAAATCTCAAGAAGCTTTCTTAAGATTCTTACAAAGTACAAAATTGTACTTTTCTGCAAGTTGACAGTGTGAGTATCAGTTTCAATATCTGTCAGTCTCTTAGGTAGCAATTTGCTGTGCCAAATGTTCCAATTACCACAGGAATAATTGTTGTCTTAGTCCTCCACACTCTCTTCATTTCTCTGACTAGGTCCTGATATTTCTCAATTAGTATTATTTGAAAACAAATCCTTGGCGTAATTGGCAGAACAAAGATATCCATAATGCAAAATAACTCTAGAGAATATGAATACTGAATTCCAATGCTAGCATGGTTAATCATTTGAACTGTTCTTCTCATACCAAATGTTAACACAGAATTATGTTTTTAACTCATTGACAAATATCTGTATCTGCAAGCAAACTAATGTTTACTGTCTACAGCAAGCAGTAGAAATGTCTGAGTTATGCTTCTGATCAGTTTAAGTGCTTATAGTTCAATAATCACAGTGGTAACTTGAAATTTTTATTTATATTTTTGTGCTACATTTTCATTTAGTTTGTAAATTGATTTATTCTGTGACTGACCACTGGCTAAATTCACTAGTTTCCACTGCTCACCATAGCTTACTGAATACCACAGCATAACACCATGGTAGGTGGATATAAAGTGGTGATGATGATGATGATGTTAGACACACACACATATACACACACACACACACACACACACACACACACATATAGGTATATGGCTGTGTGGTTAAGAAGCTCGCTTTGCAACCATGTGGTGCCAGGTTCAGTCCCACTGCATGGCACCTTGGGCAAGTATCTTCTGCTATAGCCTAGGGCAAACCAGTGTTTTGTGAGTGAATTTGATATATGGTAACTGTGTGAAAGCCCAGCATGTGTATATATGTGTGTGTGTGCATATCTTTGTGTTTGTTTTTGCCGCTCCCCCTTACACACACACCTGACAAATGTTGTTGGCTTGTTTAACCACCATAACTTAGCAGTCCAGTGAAAGAGACTCATAGAATAAATACCAGACTTAAAAAATAAGTACTGGGGTCAATTTGTTTTACTAAAACCCTTCAAGTCAGTGACCCAGTACAGCCACAGTCCATTGACTGCAACAAGCAATGGATAAGAGATTAAAAAGATACGTTTGATTAAAGGCAGAGAGCTGGCAGAAATGTGAACATGCCAGGTAAAATGCTTAGTGGTATTTTGTCTGTCTTTACGTTCTGAGTTCAAATTCCTCTAAGGTCAACTTTGCCTTTCATCCTTTCGGGTCGATATATTAAGTACTAGTTGCATACTGAGGTCGATCTAATCAACTGGCTCCCTCCCCCCAAATTTCAGGCCTTGTGCCTAGAGAAGAAAAGATACATTTGATTACAAAGTCATAGAAACACTGTACCTGAAAAAAAAAACAAAAAAAACCCAGCAGCAAAACACAAAAGATAATATGATCACAGGTGTAATGCATTTAATCATAAGGCTAACTAACAAAAATACATACAACAAATCCACACTATGGAACAAACTGTTTTCAACGTCATTTAATGTTGGTTTTCCTGGTGTGCACAGTACTTGAACATGACTACTGCATAAGGAACATTTATAGAATTCAAAGCAATTCAAATTGTGTGTTACTGAACATGTTGGGTTATAAACAACAATTTGTTTATTCTTTTACTTGTTTCAGTCATTTGACTGTGACCATGCTGGAGTCAAGCTTCGATATAACAAGAAGTCAGACGGATGTCTTGTGTCTTACTCTCCATCCCACATGTCTCCTCCTGTTCTGTTTAGTCCATTCTGGATGAGACAAATGGGATGGACAGTCACTGAAGAGGTCACAGGGTGTTTGACAAAAGATTTCAGAATAAGACACTAAAATGAGAATAATAGTAAAGCTGAAGTGAAGACCGAGTATATAGTACATCTAGTTATTTCGCAAAAAAAAACCCAAAAAACAAAGACCATCCCCAAATATAACAACAAATTTTAATTATTGTATGTATGCTATACTTCCTGATATTATCCATGGTGTATTAACCCTTTAGTATTCAGATTACTTCATCAACTGTAATCCTTATTTATTCACATTGTTTAAAATTAATCATATATTATCTCGTAGCTTTGAGATTTCATTGATGTGATTGTAATATTTCTAAAATGATATTATAGGGTTGGTGTGAGAGGCTGAACCTGTCTGGTTTAAACATGAAACAGACAAAATATTTTGGTCAGATATAGCTGGCTTAAATGCTAAAGGGTTAATAATAGTTTCAAATTTTGGCACAAGGTCAGCAGTTTTGAGGGAGGGGCTAAGCCAGTTATATTGACTCCATGTTCAACTGTTACTTATTTTATCAACCCCAATATGATGAAAGGCAAAGTTGACCCTGACAGCATTTGAACTCAGAACATAAAGTCGGAAAAAATACTGCTAAGTATATTTTCTGGTACATTAATGATTCTGCCAGCTCACCACCTTATAAGAAGAAATGTTTCCTTCTCAAGCCATGCCAAGCTCATAGGAGCTGGTTTCCTGGTTTCAGTGATGTATATATTCCCTACCTGGATGGGATGCCAATCTGTCGCAGGGTTACTTATTTTTGCCAGCTGAGTGGACTAGAGCAACATGAAATGAAGTGTTTTGCTCAAGAGCACAACGCACCGCCCGGTCCAGGAATCGAAACCACAATCTTACGTTCATGAGTTCAACACCCTAACCACTAAGCCACATGCCTCCACTTACCGCCTTATTGTGTATTAATATTATTGTAGCAATTGTAGTGATAAATTCGTTTGGTACAGTTTGGTATAAAACTTTAACTTATCGGATTTCCTAGAGATTAATGCAAAAGAAAAAATAATATACTAAATAAACTTACTCTGCTAATGAATAGCTTAACTGAAAATAAGCATCTAAAGAAAATATTCATTACAATGAATATTAACTGTTGTAGAGCATTTTTCAGCTATAACCAACTATTCTGCTATTTACTTTTACTTCTCCTCTTCCTCTGTCTCAAACATCCTTTTACTCATTGCCTCTTGCCAAGCCTAGCATGTGTACCAATCCTGCACTCCTTATGTTAACACTCTTTGTATTTCTCTTTTACTCTTTCTATACAATGTCAAGTGTGACCAGAGAAATCATCCAATCAGCCAATATTTGTATTGACTATTTTTATATAGAGACATGTGCATATAGATATTTTCTTTATCTTTTTTCCTTTACTTGTTTCAGTCATTGGAGTGTGGCCATGCTGGGTCAATATCTTGAAGGATTTTAGTTGAACAGATTGACTCTGCTAAGTTATGGGGATACAAACCAACACTGGTTGTCGAGCATGGTGAGTAGGGGGTGACGGCACAGAAACAAAGATACACACGCACACACACATTTGATGGGCTTCCACACAAATTCACTCATTAGGCATTGGTCAGCCTGGGACTGTGGTAGAAAATACTTGCCCAAGTTTGAGATTTTAGGGAGATTTTGCTGCTTTTTCTTGCAGACCAAGTGTCCAATTAGTCTCTCTCCTTAGCTCATATGTATTGTGTTGAGAATCAATTGGTGGGGTGTGAACTTTTGTTCATAACATTGTCATAACTTCAAACATTTTCTTATTAGAAGCTATGAAAATTGGAAAAAAAAAAATCTTTGGATGTCTATGTTAAAAGTGCAATAAAAATGAAGAATAATAATCAACTTTTTAAAGTGTTTACAGACAACCTGTGTTCCAAATAGCAGTTTAATATAGTAGACAAATCTAAAGTGTTCTTTTAAATTTATATATAGAGATGAAATATATTTTTCACCTTCTATTTATGAACAAAAGAAAGATGTTGACTTGCTATATTTTTTTTCAAGATATTTCTTTTGATGCAAGAACTAGAGAGGCTTTGTTCTCGGAGATTCATTGCGAAATAGTCAATGAAACTCTCAGATGAAATAGCGTCTTTTTTACATGTAATCTATAATCTATTTTCTTTACACAACTTCACTCTGTATACATATGTGTCTGTAACTTACATATGCATACAACATTAATATATTTATCTGTACATGCATACACTTGTTTCCCATAGGGTTGTATGGGAATTGCTAAGTTTCCATTTTATATTTCATCTTGTCTTTGTTAGTCGTTGAGATATTTTTCTAACTACAGGAAATGTTCACTTAGGAAATCAACTCATTATTATAGATTAAATAGCAACTAAAAGGAGATCATTGGGCAGTTGCAGCAGTATTAGTAGAAGCATACGTGGTTTGAAGCTGTTTAGGTTTAGCAAGATAGTGTAAGAATAATACTTTGACAGATTCAGACATGTTCAATTTTTTCATTGATTTTAAGGTATTGTATCTTTATAGCTAGCCATCTATCCTCTCTGTGTCTCTTGAAATATTCCTTTCTTCTTCATTCTTGACAAATGATATTTGTTCCATTTTCTAACTTCAGTTTTTGGTATTATATATAACATGTATTTTATATCATCTGATGTCAAATAGGAACTGAATCATATCAAGGGTCCCCCTCCCATAAAAAATGAGGTTAACAATTCAATTTTTTTATCAGTATGATTTTTTTTTCTAAGATATTAAGTCATTATTCTATTCTAGCATTGGTTTCTTTTAGCAAATTTATATATTTGTGTGTGTGTGTGTGTGTGTGTGTGTGTGTGTATCGGGCATATATTCAGAGTGTGCTAGGTATGTCCTGCACACCCATCGAAAATGACAAAATCATTATAAATATTAACCCTTGCCCATTAGTTTAATCACAAATCTTAATGGAAAATTTTTGTTATACCCCTGCTTGAAATTTGGTGGCATTGGATGTGCTGTCACACTCAGTACAACAACCACTATATGCC
>NC_068981.1:134340479-134342748 GCF_001194135.2 Octopus bimaculoides
ATGATGATATATATTATTTAAAAGAGTTCCAACTCTGTCTGTTATTTATGTTTTATTTATATTCTTATAAAATTAATGTGGGATATAGAATATGGAATATATAATATAAATAGTAAAATGAAATGAAGTATTGAATGTCTTATTGAATATATGAAATATTGAGTATTAAATATATATAAGGACTAGTATACTTTCCTGCTTAATAGCAGTCATCAAGGTCCCATCTGACAGATGTACTGTGTGTGTGTATGTATATATATATATATATATATATATGAGAGAGAGAGAGAGAGTTTGAAAGAAAAAGTTGGCAAGCTTGCAGTCATCTGACAGAATTGCAGTTCTTCCAGCTCTTTATGTTCTGAGTTCAAATCCTGCCAAAGTTATCTTTGCTTTTCATCTCTTCAGTGTTGATAAAATAAAGTACCTTTTAAAAAGTGGAGGGTTGGGGTTATTAAATCAACTACCCTTCTCCCTTCAAAATTTCTGGCTTGAACTCTGCAATGGAGAAGCATCCCATTCAGGTGATGGGGAATATGATCTTGTTCGCTTATACATCACGAAAACTGGGTAACTGGCATGATGAGTCTTATGATATAGATAGAAAGATAGTCAGATAGCTACAGTTTTTTGAGCAATTGTTTTTATTGCTTGACTCTTTTCCAGTCAGCTGTGAATGTAGGCAAACTGAAGCAAGTTTGCCTAGATTGCTCAGAGGCATATCATTGTGGATCATTTATTATTCAGACTGTGTAAGGTTAAGGCACTAGGGTTTGTGGTCATAAGTTCAAATCTTGCTAGAACCGTTGTGTAAGGTGTGTCATTTTATGCATTCCAGTTTACCGAAGTGATTAATAACTAGAATGACTTCTACTTCACTGTTGTGTGGTTATGTGGTTAGTTACAGGAAGGGAAGTAGACATCACTAATAAATGTTTCAGCAAAACTTTCATTTCAACTATGGGAGCATAAGGGAAAATAAAAAGATTCATTGCATATGCTAGCTTTAAATGTGTTTGAGTTTAGACTATCCTAATACAACATTGCTGTAGTTCCTGATCTTTTATCTTTTACATGTTTCATTCATTGAACTACAGCCATGATGAGTACAACTTTCAAGGGTTTAGTTAAACAAGTTGACCCCAGTACTGAATTTTAGTCTTGTACTTACATTATTAGCCTATTTTGCTGAACTGCTAAATTATTAGGGCATAAAAAAATCCACACTGGTTGTCAAGTGGCTGGAATTGAGGAAATACAAACACACACACACACACATATATATACATATATGATGGACTTCCACAAAGTTTCCATGTACCAAATTCACTCACAAGACATTGGTCAGCTAAAGGTTATAGCAGAGGACATTTTCCCAATGTCCCACACTGTGAGACTGACCCTGTACGGTTAAGAAGCTTGCAAAGCTGTCATGTCTGTACATACTTGTGATAAAAATATTCTTTCCTACTCCAGGCACAAGGCCCGAAATTTTTGGGGAGGGGGCCAAAATTAGATTGACCCCAGTACACAACTGGTACTTAATCTATCAACCCCAAAAGGATGAAAGGCAAAGTTGACCTTGGCGGAATTTGAACTCAGAATGTAAAGACAGACGAAATACTGCTAAGCATTTCGTCCAGCGTGCTAACGTCTCTGTCAGCTTGCCTCCTTTGTGATAAAATATTGCAACTTCTCTAGATAGGATACGTTTTTGTGAAAACTCTGCTGTGAGAAATGATTCTCTTAAACTTTTGATCCCAAGCTACCTGAATCCATTTTTGATACTAAATTACAAACTTACGGTTTTAAAGGGATCACAATTAAAACCTCCCTTCAAAATTTCATGTTAAATTTTTAATGTTCCAAACACCAGCTCAATAATAACAAAGTATTTCTACCAAATTCTTCAGACGCAGGCATAGCTGTGTGGTTAAGAAGCTTCCAACCATGTAGTTTCAAGTTCAGTCACACTGTGCAGCACCTTGAGCAAGAGTCTTCTACTATAGTCCCAGGCTTGCCTTGTGGATAATTTCAATAGATAGAAACTGTGTGAAAGCTGTGGTGGCAGCTGATGAAGGGGATGTTTCTATGTGGCCTGCTTGTTTGTTGCACCTTGTTTACCATTTTGTCCATGTTCTTTTGCCACGTCATGTACCCAGTTATGTATCTATATATACATGTGGATGAAGGTATATGCATACATGTACATATATATGCATATACTCATATATTGTTTTTATATATATATATATATATATATATATAT
>NC_068981.1:134342984-134344029 GCF_001194135.2 Octopus bimaculoides
ATAAAAAAATAACTATACCAATACATTATATTGTCTTTGAGCTTTTGAAGTTCAATGGTAGTTCATGTATATAATGGTTGGAAAAATAAGGATGCATGAGAATTGAGAGTTGTGTTAGGTTTAAAAAAAGGGTTAAAAGTTTGTGTTAAGCAGGAAGTGTGGTGCCAAAACAGGAAGTGTGTGTAAACTTTCTGTTGAAAAAGAGTTCATAACTCCAACTAAAAACATTTGTCTCCCCTTACACACACTTCCTATTTATAAGCACAGAGGTTAGTTTTTTTTGTTTTTTGTTTTTTTTTACTAAAAACTTTCAAGCTGATACCACAACATGGCTGCAGTCCAGTGAATGAATCAAGTAAAAGATAAAATGTTATTTTCAAAATAAATTGAAACCAAGTTAGTGAATTTCAACCAAAATGTGGCAACAGACCCAACAAGGTTTAGTACAGTCGATCTTCTGCTTAATTTATTGCTTGTTAGTGTTTAAGAGGAAAACATGAATGGACAGAGAATTCCAGGTGGTTACAATCTCAGAAGAATTAGACATGTTTAAGACAGGTCAATGAGAGCAACAAATAGAGAAATTAATGCACTGAGGTGATTTATGTTGGGACTTTATATAACTTCAAGCTGTTAAGTTAGGTAACTAATATGGGAGTTAACACTCCTGCATTTCATACTTAAACCAAAGTCTTGTTGTACAAGTCTTTATTAGAGTATAGAAAGTCATAAAAGTAACTATGTTGCATAGAAATTCATTATATTCCATTTGATTTTATGTCCATTTTTCCAGGCAGGCATGAGTCAGATGAATATATTAATGAGGTGTTGTTTTACAGCCAGATGTCCTTCCTGTCTCTAATTCTTACTGACTTTATAAGTAAAGGATCTCTTGTTCTACATGTCTTCAAAGGTTCAAGGGCAGCAGACAGGAAATAATAAAAACATCTCTGCTCTTATCTCAGGAATTTTCAGAGAAGTGCAAATGCAAATGCGCGCACGCACACACACACACACACACACACACACACACACACACACACAC
>NC_068981.1:134344647-134363725 GCF_001194135.2 Octopus bimaculoides
TATATATATATATATGTTTGTGTGTCTGTGCTTGTCCCCCCAACATCACTTGACAACCGATGGTGGTGTGTTTACGTCCCCGTAACTTAGTGGTTCGGCAAAAGAGACCGATAGAATAAGTACTAGGCTTCCAAAGAATAAGTCCTTGGGTCGATTTGCTCGACTAAAGGCGGTGCTCCAGCATGGCCACAGTCAAATGACTGAAACATGTAAAAGAGTAAAAGTGTATATGTTTGGAATCCATATCTTTCGGCCAGCCACTGTAAGATCCACAGCTCACACCAGCCTTAACCTGATTTTGCTGATGAGAAACAGTTGTAACTCATGAGTAGCTTGAAAAGGATAATAAGACAAGCAAGCAGCCTTCATGATTATGCACTCTCACACCTTCAAATGGAAATCTGGAAGGTGGCATCTTAGGAGGGCAGTCATGATCATCAGCTATCAACAGGGAGAAGGAGAGAGAGAGAAATAGACAGACAGATCAAGTTTATTGGAGAAAAAAAGACAATTGTTTCAGTATTATGAGACAAAAGAACTTAGCTGTAATGTTGGCTGGGGGTTTAGGCCCAAGTTAACTCCTTAATTAAAGGCATTGCACATAGTCCATCCCTAAATTATTATGCATGTTGAGCAAGTTATCTAATATTTTCTTTTTTATGTATTAGTACATGTAATGTGAGACATATTTTGGTTGCTATCTCTAGCAGGTTGGGTGGGTGATCATATAGGACTTGGAGGTATATATGCTGTTGGTGACTGTAGGATCGGTTAACAAGTAGATAATTAGTCTTTTCTTTTTTTAAACTCTCTTTCTGTTTGTGCATGTGTGTTTGCTTCCAAAACATGTTAGCAGCACTCTGTTTAGTGTGTATATTCTCTTTGTGTAGAGTTATCAGCTGTTCAGGGTTACATTATTTACTGACTCCATGGAAAGAGAGGGGAGCCTGATATTTGATGAACAATTTAGGCTATGTGAAAGATGGCTGTAGTTTCAGCTGTGTCTTATTTGTGCTACCTTAAGATATGTATTAGCTTTGCTATAATAGTATTGATTATTACTAGACTGAATATATTAAAATATATTACTACTAATAATTAAAATATATTACTACTAATAATTAAAATATATTACTTTAATGCATTAAAATATATTACTACTAATAATATATATTTTAATACATTAAAATATATTACTAAAGGTTTGCACATCAAACTTCAAAATTTATAACTCAAATAATTATCAAGGTGGTACTCCAGCATGGCCACAGTCCATTAACTGAAGCAATATTTGTTTTATAAATACTGAAATCTGCCCATTTTAGGATTATTCTCTGAGAAACACATTGCCTTTTATGTATGTACCTGTCTTTGAATACTCTTCAAACAGGAGTACTTAGAATACTGTGTACTCCTATCACTCCTCTCTGTATCACATATCTCTCCAATCACTGTCATTCATGCCTCTATCACTAATGCTTCTCACTCAGCAAAAAGGCTGGTAAGCAAGCAGAGATGTAGGGTTGTGAGGTTCCTTTAGTCATGTGAAGTATATATCTACCTCTCTAGTGTTGGTGTCATGAAAAGTGCACTGTTAAAAGTGAGGTTGTGAAGGTTTTATTGGCTTGTTGAGGACATGACACCTCTCTAGTGCTGGTGCCATTATATAAAGCATCCAGTACTATCAGTAGAGTGGTTTTTGTTTGGAAGGACATGCCACCATAGAAACCAAACCAAAAACAAAACATGACTGAGATAAAATCCCCCCAGATATAGGAATAGTACCCCTCATATACATGCTGACTCTGACCGTGGCAAGCCGTCCAACATGGAAAGCAAATTTAAAACATTGAAAATGATGAAACAATATTCGATTTGCATGTATTTTTGGAGGTGTATTGTAAAGTAATTAAGTACATCTATTCTTTAGCCATAATATTATTTTTAGGTTGAATTTTTTTTTTTTTTTTGTTATCCTTCTGCAACTATTATGCTGTGTCCCTAAGCAAAAGTCACGACGCTAATTGTTCCTGAGTAAAATTTGTAATCTGCATAAATTGCTGAAGATCTACATTAGCACTAATGATAATACTAATTAAAGAAGAGTTTGTTGAGTATCAATAAGTTTCATTGCTGCAAGATTATTCTACATCAAAGGAGGACCATAGCATAAAAAATATCAGCTTTTACCACTCCTCATGGCTAATGAACTTACTGACACTAACAAACTCTCCCAGGTTTACATGTTTTGGTTTGCTCAAATAACATTAAACTGCGAAAAAAGAAAAAGAGCATAAGGAAACTAATGATAGCCTGTATAGACAGAAATAATTTAATAAAATTTGTAAATTTAGATAAGCTTCTTGAAATTTAAAAAACAAAAATTCTCTGAAGATTTCTGCTCCAGACATCAGTATTCATGTCTGAACAGTCTAAATTTGTAAACTTAACTTTAAAGAGGTTCCAATCTTTTTGCAGTAATTATTCTAAGTGAATATGGTTTGTGTTAAGACTACAGATATAGGTCATTCATTCATTTATGTTGTATGTAAATTGTAGTTGGTATATGGTATTTCAGTCTGAAGAGAAACATACTAATTAATTAGAAAAAGTGGATATGTATTGTGATGTAGAACATATTTAGGATAATGTTTTATGATTAGCCACAAGAGTTTTCATGTGGTAATATGCATTTCTAAGGCTACATTTAGTGTTTCACAAATTGAATCAAAGGAAATAATTGAAGTACGAGTTCATACAAGTAACTGATCATACTGATTAGAAATAAATAGTGCTCAACATCATTTTAACAAAAGGAAATATTTTAAGCTGAAATTTACAAGACTATGATTTGAGAAGTTTCTTGTAAGTTTTATTTTAAGTATGTTCAAGTAAGATTGTATTAGTAAACAAGATAATACAATGCATCAGAATGCAATATGAAGTAGTTTTCCTCTAGCAATTTGCAATATTAATGCAAATTGCTACAGGATTAACTATGGAGGCCTCAAAGTGATGCGTCAAATTTTGAAATTTATTTCATAAAATAAATAAACATTATTTTGTAAAATAAAGAGAGAATAAAGTGAGCTTGATTATGATGCTGTTTGTTTTTTTGCACCAGGATATAGAATTACATATGTAAAATTTATTACGTGGCAATTAACAAAGCACAAACTGTTGTAAATAGCATTTAGTGACATTGGGAATGCCTTGGACAAAGTTCCATGCTCTGCATTGTACTGACCACTAAGAAAACAAAGTGTTAATCAATGACTTCTGGTAGTGTTTTCAAGCCATATTAGCATAAGCTGAATGTTCAGTAAGAAATTTAGTGTACAGATATGTGTTCACTAGGCTCTGTCCATAGCTCTTGTTTATTCTAGATAATAGGACAATGCTGCCAATTCAGGATGGTTTGTTTAGGGAGAAATTTATAACTTCTGGCCTAGTTTTCATAATATGAACAAAAGTTCAAACACCTAAACATCAGCATTTCAAAGACCTAAGAGTTAGTTAGTAAGAGGAGGAGGAGAGAACAATATCCCAATGACATTTGGAAAGTAGCCTTGTTCATCATCATCATCATCATCATCATCATCATCATGTTAATGTCTGCTTTTCTATGCTTGCACGAGTTAGATGGAATTTGTTGAGAGCTAAGTTTTCTATGGCTGGATGCCCTTCCTGTTGCCAACCATCACCTGTTTCCAAGTAGGGTAATATTTTTCCATGGCCAGACATGTTTGCACAAAAGATTTGAAATGAAGAACACCTGCATACAACTGTCATGTGATGTCAAAGCAAGGGGACAGTGACACTCACACACACACACACACACACACACACACACACACACACACACACACACACACACACACACACACACAGATATACAGAGTGGCCCAAAAGTAGGCTTACAGTTATTCAACTATCTCTTTCGCATTCATATATTAACAGTTTAGATCATAATTATAAAAAAATATGAAACTATTATTCTGTGTTATAAAATTTTTTAAAAGAAATTTAAAATGCCTACATGATAACTGTAAACCTACTTTTGGGCCACCCTGTTGTTGGCACTCCGTCGTTTACGATGTCGACGGTTCCAGTTGATCTGATCAACGGAACAGCCTGCTCGTAAAATTAACGTGCAAGTGGCTGAACACTCCACAGACACATGTACCCTTAACGTAGTTCTCGGAGATATTCAGCGTGACACAGTGTGACAAGGCTGGCCCTTTGAATTACAGGCACAACTGAAACAGGAAGTAAGAGTAAGAGAAAGTTGTGGTGAAAGAGTAAAGCAGGGTTCGCCACCATACCCTGCCGGAGCCTCGTGGAGCTTCAGGTGTTTTCGCTCAATAAACACTCACAACGCCCGGTCTGGGAATGAAGACCGTGATCCCATGACTGCAAGTTCGCTGCCCTAACCACTGGGCCATTGCACCTCCACTGGGCCACCCTGTATATACACACATACACACTCACACAATGGGCTTTGCCCAAAACCATGTAGTTGGAAAGCAAACTTCTTACCATACAGCAATACTTGATCCTATCTAGGAATTTGGTATTTTGTATTGCTTTTGCTGTATAGCTTCAGGTCAATCATGACTTATCAAGTCTGTGATTAAAGGCTTTCCAACTATAAAACCATTCCTTGTTAATTCATTTAAAGTTTTTTATTGTTAATTCTTTTTTGTGTATCAGGAATTACAGTCTGGTATGTTCCTCAGTTTTAAAGAAATAGAGATTGAGGGATAGTTTTAGCAGTTTAAGCAACTGCAGAGAGATTCCTTCACTGGTTTGACGATTAATGAGTGAGCAAAATATGTATATAAAAAGGAGCAGTGAGATCTCTGTCAGCTAACAAAGAAGCAGAACTTAAAATATGATCAATGCATATGAGTTGTTAGTTGTAGAAGTACCTCTGAAATAAGTTCTTTGACCTGTTCAGGAAGCTTGCTAGAAATTTAAACGACAAAAGAAAAGAAAAGTTTGTTGGACAGTTACTGTACTAAATGCCATAGTATGAAGACAATATCTAAAATATTGAAAATAGTAAGTCATTAGAAGACTAAATGCCTTGAGAGTGAATTTGGTGGATGGAAGCTATATTAAGCTTGTTGTGTGTGTGTGTGTAAATGTACATGAATTTTGATTTTTGTTCATCATCATTGAGCAAAGTAGTGCTGATGTTAACATTCCTTGTTGATATTTTGACCAGTAGTAGCTCTGCACTTTCAAAGATCTGTGAAATATAAAAATCCATTATCTGAAAAACAGGTGAAAGTTGGTGACAGGAATAGCATTCAGCTGTAAAATACTGTCCCAAAAATCAATTTATGTCTGAGCCTTGTTACCTTAGAAAAATAGTGCAAACAAACAAATGAATGTTTGTTTTCACCCATTTAAGACCATATTTCCAAAGGAATTATACAGTACTTATGTATTTCAATTATTTTTGTAAATAATCAAGGATTTGGTAGGATTTAATAAAATAATCAATTTCTGAGAATGTAAAGTGATTAAGAAATTGTATGAGCATTTCCATCAAACAGGCTTTCCTAAGATAATTTACAATATAAGGGATACCAAACAGTTGATCATCATAGCTATTATGACACCACCACTACCACAACCACCACCATTCATCATTATCTTAATTGTCTACAATTATAAAAACAAAATTATCAACACCAAACATTTGTACTTTCATCTGTATTCTGCAATTCTCAAATGCATCCCAATATTCATATAAAACATGCTATGCATATGACAACACAATTACACTTAGATATAGGACTACCACATTTTTACATCCCAACTTCAATGATATCAATAAGCTTATGTCCTAATTCCAAAATAACAAGCTAAAGAATGATAAACACTAATCTTCATTCTTTATGGTAACTGAATGACATTATTGAAAATTGAATATTTAATCTTAGCTACATGTTATTTCACTACAGCGTAGCAAAGTTTTTCACATTGAAAATGTCTAATTAATTTCAGTTTACAAATTTTATAATCCTGTTTATTTGTTCTTCTAACTAGTATTAATGCCCCCCCCCCAAAAAAAAAATTTTTAGTTTAATATTTAAATTGAAGTTATAGTAATGACATCCATTTATCACATTGAATTCAAAAGAAATTGCTGCAGTAAAGAATATATCATCACCATCATCATCATTTAACAAACATCTTTCCTCTGCTGGCATGCATCACATGGAATTTGTTGAGGCTGATTCTTCTACAGCCAGATGCCCTTCCTGTCAGTAACTCTCACCTGTATCCAAGCGAGATAATATTTTCCCATAACTAGATAGGTTTTTTTTTTTTTATAGAAAGCTGGAACAAACAACTCTGTATGGCAATGATGCTCAGTTACAACAACCATGTAATATCTAGACAATGTAACACACAAACATACACATACATATACAGTGGGCTTCTTTTTACCAAATCCACTCACACAGCTTTGGTTGGCCTGGAGTTATAGTAGATGACGCTTTTCAGATTCACACACTTTTTGTAGTGGTCCTTCAGTTTTCCTAAGTCCTGTAAAAGAAATTGGAAAGTTGAGCTTCCAACCAGGCTTTTTGCCATGCCCTTAAAGCCAGGGACTTTTCAGCACACCTTTGTGTATGTGTTTGTGTGTACTGAGAGAGAGAGAGAGAGAGAGATACACACATACAAATGTTAGATAAAGCTAGCTTAAGAATTGCAATGAAACATTCTCTGATGGGGTGACTGAATACTGAAAGTAGAATGAAATTTATTGTCAAATTTCGAGCTGCATGCAACTCCAGGTTTTGGCTGTCAGTTTATTCAACCGGATTGGTTGAGAGGCCCCAGCTGAAATTGCAGTCAACTCAAATTTTACAACACACGCACGCACGCACACACACACACACACACACACACACACACACACACACACACACACACACACACATCAACATACATTGTGTCTGGGGTTCTGTTTTTCTGTGAGGCTCCTGGAAATCATACAGTGAATGAAAACTACATTAAAATTATATTCTAAGCAAGCACACTTCATTTACATATGCAAGTATGTGTGCGTGCATGCATGCATGCATGAGTGTGTGTTTATCTAATTTGTTTCCAGTTCAGTTTGCTAGGGATTATTGTGTGTGTATGTGTGTGAGAGAGAGGGAGACAGAGACAGAGACAGACTGACAGACAGATAGACAAAGAGAAAGGGAAGAACTAACTTTCAACTAATGCGATTGTGGGTTTTGTCCATTCCACTAAAGAAGTATTGCTGTACTGTAACTGGGAGTGTATATATTGTTTTCAGAAGCTTAACCTGATTTCTTTTCCTTGTTAGTACTTTATACCATATCCTGGTATTTCTTGTGTGTTTACTTCACCTAATACTTGAAAATAAACGGAATAAAAGCAAATATCTCTTTTGTCATGACTTGTCACCGAACTTAGTTGAAATATACTTACCATTCAGGCACATTAGATTTATAAAAATGTTCAAAATAAACAGTTGGGATAGTTAGTTGTGGCTATGTATTGTGTGTGTGTGTGTGCATTGGTGGTTGTTTGTGAAAGAAAGGAAATGTTAGTCTATATTTTTTATCAAACAATTTTTTCCTTCTACTTATGGTTTTTAAATCTCTTTGGAATAACATCTTTTCTCATCTTTTTTTTTTTAAAGTTTTATTGAATTTAAAATTAATACTTACAAAGAAACTCCCCATCCACCACAAAAAGCAAATAAAAAAAATAAATAATAAGCTACTAAAAATATTCAGTAATGCAATGGCATAAACAACTTTTTGATATCCCTCTATTGGCAGCTCTTACAAACTTATTCATTTTTAAAAACTTTATTTACTCATTTTTGTTGATATAGACTTATACCATTTAACTTGGAACTTGGTCTCTTTTCTTTTTGTTTTCTTATTTACTAAACCTATTGAAGCTTTAGATTCTACAGTAAATATATCTTTTTAATCATATCTGTTATTGTATGATTTCCATACAATATAATTTTATCTAATTTTGAAACAGATGTCTTTGCATACAAACAAACAAAAAGTTCTCATGCACACTCATACATATGCAAAATCTTGTGAATTCATACACACAGAACAGCTTGTGTATACATACTTACACATATATTCCTCATATTTGTTGGCGGCATTGTTTTATTAACATAATTTTTATGTTTGGATGAGTGTTTAAAAACAAATTAAATATTTATAATAACTATTCAGAAGATGAAAATTCCCAATAGTATCTTAATAAATGGAACTGCAGTGACCTTTAACTCAAGCAAACTGAACTGCTTCTGCTTCTCCTTCCTTTCTTCCATAGCTAATTACCAAGGCACATCATATTCTTTAAATTGTTTTCATAGTTGGAATATTGTTTCTGGTTGAAAAACTTTATAACAGCAAAATGGCTGCAAAGTGTTTGCAAATTGGTTTGTGCTTCTTGTGAAAATATCAGTGGTAAAAGCACTTTGAAGTATACTGTTATAAATAGAGAATTTTTTATCAAATTCCAGCAGCATGGTGTTAGGGTTTCTAAAAAATGAAAATAAAAACAAAAAGTATAGTAAAAATCAAGTGTTTGTTGCAATTAGCTACAAGTTGTTTCTATTGGAATGAACCGAACAATATTTTAGTACATACCTTTATATTCTTTAACTGACAATTATTAAGTTACAATTAGATGACTGCTAGTTTAAAATACTAAACTCTTGACCACCAGTCAGGAGTTCTAACTTTACAACTTTAGATTTTATGCTGTGCTCCTGAACAGGTTATGAGACGTTATGGCATAGCAGTTTTGGCATAGTTATTTTGGTGCTGCCTAATGGGCATTGCTAATTTGACACTGACTTATTTGGCAGCAGATGTTTTAGTATTTCTCTCATTCTCTCTCTTTTGTGGTTATCTAGTTACGTTTGTATACGTTACTTTCTCTTCTCTTGGATTATGAGGCCGCACACTTAATAGGAAATAGGCCGAGCCTCAACAGAAGATGTGAATGTAGTAATAACACCCCCAGTTAACCTGGTAAAGGAAAACAGAATAGGGCAAAAAAAGAAGTGAGAGAGAAAGACACGGGTACAAACAATGTAATATGCAAACCCATATACATTCACAAATGAGTCACATATACATGCCAAACACATAGACACATAAACAGATACAGATGCAGATGCATGTGCAGATAGATACCACAGAAAGGCAAGATGAAATAAACAGGACAAGACCAGAGAGAGGGGGAGATATGGATAAGAACAGACAATCATTGAAGAGATCACAAAATGTGTGATGAAAGACCGTGGACAAATAAACTAATAATAAAGCTAAAGTGAAAATCAAATAAATAGTGTGTGTTTATTGACAAAATGACTGTCTCCAAATTTGACAATAAAATGAAAAACTATGTCTATTTTCAAAGTTAAAACCTTTAAGTTCTGATCACAAGATTTTAAGCTGTTTTTGCACACACTTTTTTTTCCACTAATTCTACTTAAAACAAAAAAAAAATGTACACAATTTATTTTTAACAGTAACTAGCTATATAGCCATGTTTTGTTTCTTCTCAGAAATATTTGTATTGAATACATTTTCAGCTGTACACTTTCACAACAAAAGCAAATACTTTGATTGTCGTATTTTTAAATAACCAGAACATGATGCAGACTTGTTTTGTAAACATACCTAACCTAATGCTTTAATGACTGTGTGTATTTTGGGATACCTAAAAAGAGATCTATATCTGGCTGAACTTATTTGTAGTAGTATTTCATTTGAAGGCTTGAGTTTCTCCTCCAGTGGAAATGACATTCTAAGGTATTGACTGTTGATAAGGAGACTGGCAGTAATTATGAACTCTGCATAAATACTGGCAGCAATATTTGTGAAATCAGCCTAAATACAGGAGTAGATTAGTAGCGGCATCAACGGAGATTTCTAGAACTCATCAATAATCATGATTGAATGAGAGAAAATGATGGATTCTTATTTTTATTGACAATGGTTTGCTGTTCTATTGAACCTGAATCTGACATATCTAGATTCATATTTAAATGACCCGAACTTGCTGTTTTTTCAAATATTAGTTGTCAAGCAGATCATCATCATTGTTTTAATGTCCATTTTTCCA
Organism: Octopus bimaculoides; assembly: GCF_001194135.2. Lineage (NCBI taxonomy): Eukaryota > Metazoa > Mollusca > Cephalopoda > Octopoda > Octopodidae > Octopus > Octopus bimaculoides. The sequence continues at coordinate 134,354,812 of NC_068981.1, forward strand.
AGCTCATATCGCTGATGGAATTTGTTCAAATAAATTTTCTACAGCTGGATGCCCTTCATCAAGCCTCATCTGTTTCCAAGTAAGGTAATATTTTCCAATAGCCAGACACGTTTTCACAGAAGATTGGAAATGAAGCACACGCTTGCATGATGGTAATACTCATTTACAACTATCACACAATATCAAGGCAAGTAAATAATAACACACACACACACACACTGCCCTTCTTTGGTATTATAGTCTAAATCTCAATTTCATGAAAACTGAAAACTTTGAGCTCATTCTTGGATTAGCTCCTTGGAAAACACTAAATGCAGGAATAAACTAACATTTTTTTTTTAAAGACATGTTTCAAGACTTGTGATGCCAGCTGTGATTTTAGTGTCACTGATTTTCTAACTAAACAGTGTCAAAATATTCATGCTTAAGATCTGAACAATCTATCTAATCATCATCATCAACATTTTATGTCCATTCCATGCTAGCATGTGTTGGATAGTTTTTCCGACCTGGTTCCTTGTTGCCAGCCCTTTTAATTATTGATTACTGCACTCATGGATGTGGTGAACCTATTCTAAAATAGGAATACAGAAGGTAAGATAGTTGACAGATCTTCTCATAATGTCCTATCTTCATTGACAAAAATTAAATTAAAAAAAGCTTATCATGTATTTATATATATTATATATGTGTTTGTGCATATCTGTGTTCATGAGTGTGTGTCTGTGTTCATGCATGTAATCATGTAAATGACTTCATATTTTTCTTCATCTGTATGTGTTCACTAATTGCAAACAAAACAATAATCATGCTGTCAATACAGGCAGTGTCGTATGCTTGTAGTCATCTGCAGTAGCATATCCAAGATTCTTGTCATGTCTTGACATGTTACATGACCTTTGTAAACATGCCTAGGCTGTTCATTGTTTGATAGACCAGAGGTATTATTACCCTGCTGAGAAACAAGTGAGGATTAACAAGAATCGTATCCAACCATAGAAAATCTACCTCAACGAATTCTGTCTAACCCATGCAAGCATTCAAAAGAGGACATTAAAATGATGATCCTACTGCTGTTGCTGATGATATTTCAGTAGCCTGCATTATTTATGAAACTACATGATTAAATCTTGTGGCAAAGAGATGAAGGAAAATTCAGAGGACATTAGTGTCAATTTATCTTTACCAGATACTTTTAAACTCCTGAATTACAGATTAAAGTAGCAGCATGTGTGGCAGTCTTTACAGCATGAGCTTCATTAATTCAATGAATATTGCTTTTCTTAAATGGCTTTGGTAGCATCTTTGTTTAGTCTAGTATTCAATAGTTAAGTGAGTGTCAACATAGGTTTACACACAGGGCAACCATAAAGTCTGGCTACATGGGAAATATCACTAGTATCTTTGTTTTGTTTTTTCTCTGCAAATTGAACATGAGTTTGTAATTTTCGCCTTTGTGTATGGACTTTACAGTCACCTGTATATTATATCTTACCTTGATACTGTGGGGAGTGGGTTCCTCACTGACAGGCCTCTGATATTAAATAAAATGTTAAACACTTGTAAATTAGTAGCTCCAGCTCTCTAGATTTGATGTAGATTATAAATGGATTGGTTACTTGCTTCTCAGAGATTGGTCAAGTGATGTAGACACCTAATGAAATGCTAATAAGGTCAAAAATCAATTAAAACTGTTTGTAATTTTTTTTGAGTCTACAGAAAAATAGGTAAAATTGACATCTTTGTCTTCTATGTAGGTTTCCATATGCAATACAAGGAGTGTTGTGCAGTGTAGGAAAAAATATGCTAGCATGGGTTGGACGGTTTGACAGAGGACTGGCAAGCCAGAAGGCTGCACCAGGCTCCAATCTGATCTGGCAGGGTTTCTACAGCTGGATGCCCTTCCTAACACCAACTACTCCGAGAGTGTAGTGGGTGCTTTTTATGTGCCACTAGCATGAGGGCCAGTCAGGTGGTACTGGCATCGGCCACCACAATGATTTCACTTGACTCAACAGGTCTTCTCAAACACAGTTTATTGCCCAATGATTGAAGGGTACTCTTAAATGGGCTGATAATTGATTAATATCATACTAATCTCTAAACAATTTTATATATTTGGGCCAAATAGTGTACAGTCTTGTACATTTGCTTCATAATTCTTCCCTCACTACTTTGGTAAGTGTGGTGAAGTCTCTGCTTTGCTGATGAAGTCATACTAATGCCAAAATATGTCTGAAGTTGTCTGCTATACTTGCTAAAATAATTAAAATAATATTAGTTATTGACTTTTTTTTTTTTTTTTCTCACTGAATAATTATTTCTAATTAACTTTTTAATTCCATACAATAAGTATGTTAACACTAACTTAGCTGTTGTTTTTACTGCAGATGGCATCTCAGAATTTTTATTTAGTATTTCATGCTTAGTCTTCATGATATATATAGTTTATGATTTTTTGGCAATTTGGCAGAGGCACTGTTCCAACCTATGAATGTCATCTGCTAATCTCTAATTCTGCACATTTTATGTCTATATCCATACATCTCCAGCTGTAAATTAGATCTTGTCCAGCTGTTGTCTGAGCTCTTTTTTTGGCATGTTTGTAGTACAACAACTTGAGTCAATAACATGACTAGAGAAAGGATTGAATATTTGGCAACACATCAATCAAGAGTATTAACATTTAAATAACCTCTGTTTTATCCTAACTATCATCATCACCATCCTCTACAGTGAAGCTCTTTTTTCTTCACACATCTTGATCTTATGCTCTTTCATCTGTGAAGTTCATTGTTTCTTTGATATAATCTTCATTAATCTGTTTCTACTGTTCGTATATTCTCCTAGTTCTATTATTTCTTGCAACCAGTATGCATCATACAATCACTTATGTCAATATCATCAAACTACCTCCCTCCACTTCCTCATACATTGACTAATGCTTTTCTTTTTGAGATGTTTTCTTCACTCATTATTACATCTTAGTCACTGAGCAAAACACTTACCATCAAGCAAGACATGATTAATGTTGGTTTTGTGGTTAAGGATTCACTTAACAAACTTGGGTCCCATGTTTGATCCTACTGTGTGGTACTTTGAACAAATGTCTTCTACTTTAGCCTTGTGAGTGGAATTTGGTAGACAGTCCACCATGTGTTGTATATATATTTTACATGAAGAGAGGTGACAGTGGCTTGTCACCTAGCCTTCATCAGGATGTCTGACAAAGGCTAACAAGCCAAAATTTTGAAGTCATGATCACCCTTTTTCTTGTAAGAGTATAATAAATATGTACTCTACAAGAAAGTATTGAGTAATTCTTCACTTTAATGTTAAATTGTTTTTATTATAATTTTGGCATAAAAACAAATATTGGTTTCAAATTCTGGCACAAGGCCAGCAATTTCTGGGGAGGTGACAAGTCAATTACATAGATTCTGGTGCTCAACTGGTACTTATTTAAGCTATCCAGAAAAGATGAAAGGCAAAGTTACCTTTGGTGGAATTTGAACTCAAATGAAATGCCACTAAACATATTGACATATATACACACGTGTGTGTGTGTGTGTGTGTGTATGTATATATATATATATATATATATATATATAGGAGGAGCACTCCGTCGGTTATGACGATGAGGGTCCCAGCTGATATGCTCAATGGAACAGCTTGCTCATGAAATTAATGTGCAAGTGGCTGAGCACTACACAGACACGTGTACCCTTAACGTAGTTCTCAGCGAGATTCAGCATGACACAGAGTGTGACAAGGCTGGCCCTTTGAAATACAAGTATTACTCATTTTTACCAGCTCAGTGACTGGAGCAATGTGAAATAAAGTATCTTGCTCAAGCACACAATGCGTTGCCTGGAATTGGACTCATGACCTTACGATCGTGAGCTGAATGTCCTAACCACTAAGTCATGTGCCTTCACACACACACACACACACACACACACATATGTGCTTGCCACATATGACCTCTACTCAGTTATTTTTTGACCCACTTGTCTCTCATCCTCACATCACTCTTATCAAGCCCAACCCCCAGCTTCCACACACTGCACTCACGAATCCTTTCTTCTCAGTACATCAATTCAATGGGATACTCTTCTGGCTCACATATTTCCTGTAGGCATCAATTTAAATATGTTCAAGCAAGCATCAATCTTCTAAGACTTGAGGACCTGCAAAAGTCATCTGGGCAGCCCCTTACAAAAATCCCTTACTGTAGTGATCATGAATACATTACCATATGCATTCTTGCTTTTCAGAAGAACTATGTATAGCAGTCATTTGTAGGTATGATTTAGTAAATACCATGTTTGAATTATTTTATATGCCTATGTAGTCACACGCAGGTATAGACACATTCTTGACCCAGTGGAACATTAAGGATGAGACAGCTAGAGGGAAAGAGGACACCACCAGTGACCAGCTGGTTTCATTTACAGCTGAATAGCCTTGCTCAAGTACAGCATGTTCTGCTTGGTCCAGGAATCAAACTCATCTGTGCTGCATTGTCTTGACATCATGTTATAGTTGTATACAAATGCCACTGTCATACAAGCTTTGTCATCCATTTTCAGTCTTCCATGAATATACATCTGGTCAAAAGGATATATTATTTTGCTTGAAAACAAATGACAGTGGTGACAGGAAGGGCATCTGCCATAGAAAACCTGCATCAGTGAATTCTCTCTGGCATATGTAAGCATAAAAGAGAATTTAAAACAATGGTGATTAGGATGATATAAGCTTTGATATACCAGAAACATCAGAAAATATTTTTAAAATGTTCTCTATAAAATTCTATAAAGCACTTAAAGTTGGAATATCAGATGTAGGTTCTTTAATTAGTTTTAATTTTATGATTTAAGTTAACCTCCTTTATGGCTTGACTTAATTCAATGGAAATGAGAGATCTAAAGAAAAATCTAATTATTGAAATAAATACTGCAGCCATTAAAATTCATGTATGTTTGAAGAAATCAGCTTTCAAATTAGTAGGCATTCTTTTATCTACTTCATAATGTTGTTGTCGTCATTATAGTTTTAGCTTTTTAACACCTGTTTTATCCATCCTGATAAAGCTTGAATGTCTTCTACAGTGCAGCAAGTCACTATGCTTTCCCTTCCAATGATGGTTTTCCTTAATCTCCCTGTCTGTTGGAATTTTCACATTCCTGAATATGGTCACTTTGGCACTCTCTGATGTATATTTGTAGCATCTTTTTTGTTTTCTATGGGTACTTTGTGGTACTTTTATAATTTCCAGTAGTCAAAATGTGAATATATTTAATTCAATACTTCATGTTCACAGTTCAGATCGCATAGGGTCATTTGTACCTCTCATTCTTCTTCACTCGGTAAAACAAGCACTATATGATATACTTGGTTGTGCATGACATAGTGACTTCATATCAAGATAAACAGCACATGACCTTGCAAGTGGGGGCCAAATTAGAATTTTCTTCAGGCCAAGTAGCTCATCCTACTCAAAAGGTCCTAGAATAAGGATTGTTTAAGAGTGAATAAAGGTTGTTTCCAGGGGTGGATTATTCAAACTCCAAAGAATCCCTCCCAATACATGGCCATGATGCTCCCCCACTACTACTGCTTATGATCAGAATTGCACATATCAACCACTAAGGGGCATTCTCAACTAGTTACAGTCAAGCAACTGACAAGCAAATTTGTAGTATTTTGCAGATTATTTGTTATAGCCCCTCTTTTTATTTTTTATACCAAGACAAAACATGTACATATTAACACTTCCAATCAGTTAAGATCAGAAGTCATGAGAATCACTGCCTAGTATTGCATCAAGACATTCATTGTTATTATTGACAAATCTTATCAAATAAATGCAAGTTCTGAGCAAATCAAGTCTACAACCCAGTTTTTAATTCTGAGTTAGAACCATTTTATCTTATTCTCATCACTGATATCTGTAGAAAAGGCATTAATGCAGTAAATCTAATTTTCCATCGAACCCTAGGCTTTGTATGTGTGTTAAAAATATTATTAGAAATAAAATTATCATTAGTTTTCTTTCTGAAATAACTTATTTTTCTTTCATTGATTTATATTTAATCTATTGTTATAAACTTGTTTATTGACCATCTTTAATCAGCTTCTAGGAAACATTCAATTTTTTTGCTTTTATTATTTTTTTTTGTTTTCGTTTCCTTATGTTATTTGTGGAATCACTTTACATTAATTATGGCATTGATTTTTAGCATTGCCAACAGTTGGATGTAAATTGCCGAAGAACTTAATTGCAGTGGAATCTATTTCAGTTCAGTGCAATCCTGGTCGATAATATTTGGAAAGAGCTAAATTTAGAAGCACTAGCCATCATTCTTATGAAACTATATATATTGAATGATTGATTGATTGATTGATACATAACTAGATAGATAAATGTAGATATAAATATGTGTATGTTTGGTATTGTATTGTGTTCCACATTAAAAGCTAAGCTCATAGCCTTAAGAGTTTGTCTCAAACTTGTAGGTTTTTGATCTAAAGTTATAACAATTATAGATATGAATATGGATAAAGCATGCTTGAAAGAAATAAGTTCAATCATTCTACATTATATGTAGTAAAATTAAATGTCCACTTATTTTTACATCTGTTTGATAAAAGTACTTGTTACTTTCTAGTAAAAATCATGCAATGTAAAATCTTGAAGGGATCAGTTCAAGTTTTATAAATGGTCATTACCATTTAGTAACAAGGCAGTTGTCATTGAGTAATTTTATTTTCAGAGATATTCTGGCTATGACCATTCTGCATTTTTAGAGGAGTATAAGATTAAATTATTTAATATACCCTTCCCTTAAGTGATTTTAGAGAGATTTGATTGCTATTTCTAGTATGATGATCAACCATGCAGAAGCCAACTATGTAGAGATTCCTTTGTTGGCTCATTTTAAAAATGGTTATTATTCGCCATCTGTGTATCCTGCTAAATGTATACAACTGTTAGTAGCTGTTTGAAATATAATCTCTTCATAGACTTGTAGTAAAAGCATAACATGTATAAATCAGAGCAAGATGAACATCATCGCTGCAGTGACTCATTAAAGTAAGAGATGCATTTTACCTTTGTTGGTGTTTGTCAATGCTATGAACTCAGTCATCACTTGCTTAAATGGAATCCAGGCTTTGATATACTAGAAACAATAAACAAAACATTCCCTGCTATTACAGAGGTTTATTGTACGTGTATTGCATTATTCTTGACCTGCAGCAGTTTTAATGGAACACAAAAGATGTCAGGCTCACCTGTCTTAGAGGGCCTGTAAAGATCATGGGTATTCCTCTTCTTCCAGACACAGGGAGAAAAAGCAACAACAACAGAAATGGGATTTTTATTTTTATTCTCCAGCAAAGTCTAAGAGTTTTCCACATTTCATTTGTTCTTATATAATTTTTTTTTCCCCACCTCTTTCATGTCGAACGAAAATTTCCACAGTCTGAAATCTAATGACATTAGATAGATGCTCTGTGATATTTTCTGATGTCTATCTGCAGTTTGCCTTCATACTGAAAAAAATCTCCTGTTAATATGTATCTATTGTGATTTACTTTTGGAAGAAAAAAAAAAAGGGGTGGCTGAAGGTCAGATTGATGTTACACTTAGTTGATTTCCCTGATGTTTATTTACAACACTGTAATTATAAAGATTTTCATATAAGAAGTGTTGATTTGATGATGAAGTGATATTAATTGCACTGTTTAAAGCTGAAGCAGTCATTGATTCAATGGCTCATAGCTTTAACTTATACTAAATGTGTTTGTTGCTTTAGTGAACTTTACCAGCATACATCAGATCATACACGCAACACTTAAAAGCTGCTACAGAGAATGAAAACAGGCTACTACTTACTACTGCACACACACATATATCAGTGTTGATGTTCTTGAGTCATAATATTAATATATTATTATAATGTATTTTTTTTCTTTGTGTGAGTGATTTTGTTGAACTCCAGCAGCTGCTGACTGCTTGCTATTGTGCAAGATAAGGAAGAACACTTGCTTCACCATTTCACCTTTTCTCCAAATCAACACTCCAGCCTATTTCACTTCATGCACACCAACTCAAACATTCTTTTTTTATATATATATATTTGACATATATAGCTGTAAGCATGGCTGTGTGGTTAAGAAACTTACTTTGCAACTACATGATCTTGAGTTCAGTCCTACTGAATGGTATCTTGAGCAAGAGCCTTTTACTATAGCCCTAGGCTGACTAATGCCTTGTGAGTGAATATGATAGATAGAAACTGTGTGGAAGCCCATCATGTGTGTGTGTGTAATTGTGTGTGTGTGTGTGTAAATGTGTGTTTGTGTGTGTGTGTGTGTGTGTGTGTGTGTTCATATATCATGTTTGTGTCTGTCACCGACCACTACTTCATTTATGCCCTGTAACTTAGCAGTTCAGCAAAAGAAACCAATAGAACAAGTAGCAGATCTAAAAATAAAGTACAAAGGTTGATTTGTTTGACTAAACCCATCAAGGTGGTGCTCCAGCATGGCTGCAGTTCTGTGAGTGAAACAAGTAAAAGGTAAAAGATATAATGAATATTAGATGTATAAAAACATAAACTATTTAATATTTTTACTCTTCTTGTTTCAGCCATGCGGCTGCAGTCATGCTGGAGTACATGAATTTAAAAATTATCTTTTTAAAATGCTCTTGCAGATCTAAGCACTGTTCAGTGTGTGTGTGTGTACATACAAATGCATAAGTAAAATATTCCCAGAACCCAGTAAGGTGGCGAGCTGGCAGAAATGTTAGCACACCAGGCGAAATGCTTAGTGGTATTTCATCTGTCTTTACATTCTGAGTTCAAATTCTACCAAGGTCAACTTTGCCTTTTGTCCTTTCGGG
>NC_068981.1:134363735-134364581 GCF_001194135.2 Octopus bimaculoides
AGTGGTATTTCATCTGTCTTTACATTCTGAGTTCAAATTCTACCAAGGTCAACTTTGCCTTTTGTCCTTTCGGGGTCGATAAACTAAGTACCAGTTGCGTACTGGAGTCGATCTAGTCAACTGGCCCCCTCCTCCAAACTTTTGAGCCTTGTGCCTAGAGTAGAAAAGATTCCCAGAACCTAGTATTGTATCTTTGTATATTATCTTTTGATTTTGTATGTTATAATTAAGGGCACCAGCCCATTCCTTTCTAAGCTATTGAATATGATGAAATATATAAGCCTAAAGGAAATGGCTCTAACTAGAAGTCCAGGATGGTAAATGATGACCAGTACATATGCTGGCCATACAACACCCTCAGAAATGAAGCAAATTTTATATGATAGCTTCTACATATTATCTAGCAACATTGCAACACTCTTATATGCGCGCATGCACACACACACACTCATTCATTCCTTCTTAATAAGAAAATTATGTTCAGTAGTGATGCTAAACTGCTGGACTGCTAATGAACTAAAATCATGCCAAGTATTGTGTCCTTACCCAAAGCTATCTAAATGAAAAATTCATAGCTGAATAGTTGCTTAAGAAAGACCGCTCAAGTGTAAAAACATCTGCTTCAATTGTAGATTCACATATATAAATTATCCAACCTATAGAACAAGCATGACTGTGCTGTTGAGAATCTTGCTTCCTAACCATGTGACTTTGAGTTCAGTTCCACCATGTAGCAATTGGGGAAAGTGTCTTCTACTATAGCCCTGGGCTGATCAAAGCCTTGTAAATGGATTTGGTTTTGATGGATAGAAACTGAAGGAAGCCTGTCAGGAGCAGCATTATATA
>NC_068981.1:134364849-134365717 GCF_001194135.2 Octopus bimaculoides
ATGATTGCTGCAAATGGACGTCATTCATTTCTAATGTCCTATGAAAACAAGTGAAGGCTGGTGACATGAAGGGCATATGGCCATAGAAAACCTGCCACAACAAATTGTCTTTGATCTATGCAAGCATGGAAAAATGGACATTAAATGATGGTGATGGAACAACTTATGAAAAACTCTATAACTTGAGATGTTCTTCATTACATAAAGTTAAAATTGAATCATTTTAATTTAATTTTAGTTTAGATTTTGCTTAACTATTTTATATTACCAACAGTTTTATCATCATCCTTCCTTTTTGCATTTTCTATAATACAACAGTTTATTTGCTATAACTTACACGTTATTAATTTATTTGTCCAACCCATTTAATTTCCTTTCTGTGGGCTTTTGAGAAATTCCCTTTCAGATGCATCCAAATAAATAAATAAAAGAAGTATTCTTAGTTGAATTCAACAATAGTTTTCGGAACCAGCCAACACCTTGTAACAAAAGTACTCTTGCCATTTCTTCTCCTCCCATTAACTGCATTTGTTAGTTATTATAATGCAGCAAACATCTTGTGCTTTATCACTGTTGAATCTTTACAGTAGCAGAGACTGTGTAGTTATTGTACGAGCAACACAATAAACGGAAGGTGGGGGTGATAATGTCTGACAAGTTTTAGTTTATTGATCTTTTATGAATAAACTTTTTTGATTGTACTTATGAAAATTTCTTCTTTCAGAATGATTATTTTTGCAGAAAAAAAGATTCCTTTCGTTCTTTCTCTTTCTTCGTCTTTGCTCAATTATTATTACTTTCCTTTATGTTTTTTCTACTATTTACTTCGCCTCTTACTATATATATATATATATATATATATATATAT
>NC_068981.1:134369300-134372618 GCF_001194135.2 Octopus bimaculoides
ATATATATACATATGTATATATATATATATATATATATATATATTTACACACACACACACACACACACACACACACATTTCTCTCTCTCATATGTGTGTGTATGTTTGTGTGTGTATACTCACACATACATAATGACATGTGTGTGGCACACACATGTACATGCATGCACACATAAACACATATTTAATTGTACTAATCTCTCTCTCTCTCTTCCTAGGTACCTTCCACCCTTGTTTAACCTTCTCTTCTCTACTTCAAACGTAACTTATTTCTATTTTCTTAGTCTTTCTTTTTCCCCACATTCTCTTTTTTACTTCACTTTTACTGTTGCAATTCCACATTCTTTTCAAATATTCCATAGTCTTTCTATACTTGTTATTCTGCTCTTTCTCTCTCTCTCTCTCTCTTTTTTTTTTTTTTTTTTTTTTTTTTTGCTTTAAAGTGAATGCATTTTCATTCAGTTCAACAATAGAGAGTAAATTTGAACAAGGAAAAATCCCCAGAGTTTATCTGCATTACAATACTTAGATCCTGTTTTTTAAGTGAGACAGCTCAATAAGTGAATATCTTTTCAAGTTTCCTTCTTTTAATATTGGTTTCAAATTTTGGCACAAGGCCTAGCAAGTTTGAGGGGCCAGATGAGTCAATTACATTGACCCCTGTGCTCAACTGGTACTTAATTTATTGATCCAGAAAGGGCAAAAGGCAAAGCTGATCTCATCGGAATTTGAACTCAGAATGTAAAAACAGATAAAATACCGCTAAGCATTTTTGCCTGGTGTGCTAACAATTCTGCCATCTCACTGCCTTCTTCCTTTCCTTTAATATTAGAAATTAGACTTTTGTTGCTTTATCACAAAGCTTTTTGTAGTAGCATTATTATTTTATTATATAAGGGCCTTTGCTATACAACTTTACTGAATTGGCATTCTGAGCAACCGTAAAAATCTAATTAGAGAGTTCTGATGTTTATATACAAAAGAAATAAACTGAACATAAACAGAAAAATAATATTAATATTAATACAGAAATCAATACTAGGAAGCCCAATGCTTGAATTATTTATATGTGTGCCTGTATGTGTGTTTGATGGGCTTCTTTCAGTTTCCATCTTCAAAATCTACTCACAAGGCTTTGGTCAGCCTGAGGCTATAGTAGAAGACACTTGCCCAAGGTGCCACATAGTGGGACTGAACCTGGAACTATGTGGTTGGGAAGCCAACTTCTTACCACACAGCCACACCTGTGCCTATGTTGATTCAGATTACAATACATGATCATCTGCAGTAGAATTAGCATCAGTGTCTTAATGTCTGCTTTTCCACACATGCATGTGTTGGATGAAATTTATTGAAACAAATTTTCAGCAACCAGATGCTCTTCCAGTTGCCAATCCTCATTTGTTTCTAGACGAGGTATTATTTCCTCTTGACTGGACATATTTGCATGGAAGATTGGAAATAAATGCTACCACTTATATGATGATGGTACTTCTTGACAGTTTCCATGTCAAGTCAAAACTAGAAGGCACACACACACACACACACACACACACACACACACACACACACACACATTTGCTCACACATTTTAATGCTTACAATTTTGATGCTTAGAAGTAAAACCTTTTTAATGTAGGTGGCGGGGCTCCGAAAGGGGTCTCAGCCACCCCCATTAATGGGGATAAAACCCAGATTTAAAACACTGGATGATGATGATGATGAATGTAGCCTAATTCAGTAAGGACACATGACTTGGTTGTTAGGGTAATGCACTCAGAATTGCGAGATCATGGTTTCAGTTCCTTGATTGGGTGGTGCATTGTATTCTTGAACAAAACACTTCATCTCATGTTGCTCTGCGATCACATCAACACCTGACATGTGGTACACCATACACCTGTTCAAGCAAAGTAGATTTGATGGAGAGAGTGAGCTAATGTGCAGCACATACATTTTTATTCTTTTATTATTCTATTTCGGTCATTTGACTGCAGCCATGCTGGAACACCACCTTTTTAGTCGAAGAAATTGACCCCAGAACTTATTCTTTGTAAGCCTAGTATTTATTCTAACAGTCTCTTTTACCGAACAATTAAGTTCCGGGGACGTAAGCATACCAGCTTCGGTTGTCAAGATATATCAGGTCATCCCATACATTCTGCCTGATTATACCCTTTTTTAAAAGTTGAATGAAATTTAATAGTATTTTAGAATGTCTAATGGAATTAAAATTTTTTTTTATGCATTTATGCACATTTAAACTAATTGAATATTATTTTACAGGATAATAGAGTTAAAATTTTTTTGATTAAAGCCCTTTCTAACATGGAAGTATCCAAAGAGCATTTAAGGCACATAATGCTTTATGAGTACAAAAAAGGAAACTCTGTAGCCGCAGCGACTTGAAACATACTCTCTGTTTATGGGAAAGAATGTCTGAAGGAAAGAACTTGCAGAAGATAGTTTGCAAAATTCAGAAGTGGAGATTTCAGCCTTGAAGATAGAGATCGAACAGGATGCCCAGTTGAGTTTGATGATAAGCTCCTTGAGGCATTGCTTGAAGAAAATCCTGCATTATCAGTTGAAGGATTGGCAATAAAGCTTAGTTCAAACCATACTGCCTCATGAATTGTCCGAAAGCAACCACAAATCCTGAGTTGACATCTGCTCTTCTCTCCATTCTCGCAAACTCATTTCACTCTTTTTGAATAGACTTGTGACTGGTGACGTAAAATGGATCTTCTATTGAAATGTTAAACGTTGTAAACAGTGGCTTGGTAAAAGGGAAAAAGGTCAATCAAAACCGAGAAGGGAACTTCATGGGTAAAAGGTTCTTCTCTCTATCTGGTGGGATTGCAAAGGAGTAATTCATTTTGAATTGTTACCATCTAATGCAACAATCAATGCTCAAGTCTACTGTTAGCAATTAGAGCGTTTGAACCAAGCTTTGAAGGAAAAAAAGACCCACTCCAGTGAACTGTTTTCAGGACAATGCGCAACCTCACACTACCAAGATCACATCACAGAAGATTGAAGAGCTTGGTTGAGAAAAAATTCCTCATCCACCTTATTCTCCCGACCTTGCTCCTTCAGACTACCATTTGTTTCATAGTTTACAGAATCATTTGGGGACATAACTTTCGCAAGCCAGGAGGAGGTTGAAACTGACATTTCAGAGTACTTTGCTTTGAAACCAAAAGAGTTTTACATTGATGTGATTAAAAAGCTTGTAAAAAGATGGAAGGAAGTCATAGATAATCAGGGAAAGTGCATTGATGATTAAATTTCAATTACATATAACATTTGATCACTTGT
>NC_068981.1:134372684-134387497 GCF_001194135.2 Octopus bimaculoides
TATATATATATGGGAGAATTTACGAAAAAAACAACAGACAAAGACAGGCGGTGTAAACAACAAATGGATGTATTAGTTTAACGCTTGAGAATAGAGAAAGTCTTTGACGTTTCGAGCCTACAATCTTCAACTGAAAGGAACACAGAAAGAAATAAGGAGAGAAACAAGGAGAAAAAATATATAAATGTAGTGGTCAGCGATCTATCATGGCGATGACAGGCTCTTTCAGTTTCTGTTTACCAAATCCACTCACAAGGCTTGTCAGCCTGAGGCTATAGTAGAGGACACTTGCCCAAGGTACCATGCAGTGGGACTGAACCCAAAACCATGTGGTTGGTAAGCAAGCTACTTGCCACAAACAAATTTGTGCTGGTTGTTCTGCAAAAGCTGAGTACTCATATGTTATCTTTGATGGGAGAGTCCATCAGTTCAGTAATTATTATCTAACATCAGTCCAGAAGAATTTTTGTCTAGTGTTCTACATGCCTTTTCTGACAGTCATTTCCTGAATAAGTTGTAATAAAATAAATTTAAAAAAAAAGACAAAAGGCAAAAATCATAAAATTGAAATTTCACAACTCTGTTGGCCATCAAAGAGCAACCATTTTTACAAGTTATTTAACAAGTAACGCAACACTTCTTACATATCAGCTGTTGCGTAAGTTATTTAGTGTTTAGAATTTGATACCAAGTAAGGCTGGCAAAAAAAACAAAAAAACTACAACAGCAACAAAATAATAATGAAAATTAAAAAAGAAAAACCCAAAAGTGAAGCCTTATAAATATATATTAGAAGAACAATAAATTTGAATCAACCTGCTGATATGCTGAAAGGGCTCATTAAGAACAAGCCAACATTTATTTATAGACTATATTTTCCTCTTTTAAAAACAGAGTTAGCTGAGGACTGAATTCATATGTAACAAACTGAACATTTCAAACTGTAATAATGTGCTAATTTAATTTCAAATATGAAAAAATATTCTCTCTCTATTTATCAATTTTTTTTTTTTTTTTCCTTTTTAAGATTGACAAAGAAACATTCATCAACCCAAGATTTTCTTCACATTCTTTTTGTTATGAATTTCTATCAAAAAAATATAATTTATTTTTTCCAAAGATATGTGATTTTTAGAGCAGAGATTGCCTATCCTCTCCATCTTTCTCATCTCTATATTTGATAGTTGTCTTTCTCATTTGCTTTTTGTTTTGTTTTGTAGTCAGTTTTCTTCCCCCCCCCCTTTTTTTTCCTTAATTATTTGAAAGTAAGAAATAGTAATAAGATAAACAAATAAAATAAGAAAATTGTATAGAGGGGGAAAAAAGGCAGTAAAATATATGTATTCCTAAAATTTAATTCCAGTCCACAAAAGAAAAAAATTAATAAAATGAAACAAATATCATCTATAGATATTAATTCTATTGTTATTAAGCATCTCTGTCGGTGTATATTGCCTTTACACACACAGACACACACGCGTGCACACACACACATGTATGTGAGTGTGAATTTGCCTGAATCTAAATATATTTCATTTGTCTATGTATTTAAATAAAATAGGTCTGATGTGAAGATAGTCTATTGTTTGACTGACATTTTGCTATGTTTTGTAGCTCCAGTTGTCTTTAGCTACAACTAAATTCAAATAATTTTTTAAAATATAATCTTGCCATAGCAGTGTTGAAGATTTTTATCACATTTGAATACTGTTTTTTTCTTCCTCCTTTTGTGGTGAATTGGCTCAGTTTAAGAATTAGAGAGATTGTTATTTAGTGATTTAGATAATATAGTGAAGAATAAACCTTCATATTAGAAGTTCAAATGTTGCCATTAAGCATGGTGCTCTGTGACATTATGCAGAATGTGTTACTTGCTTTAATCAACCTAATTGAAACTGGATATTCCATCTTTACAGATAAGTGTTTGGTGCTGGGATTGGCATCCAGCAGTAAATACTTTCTGCTGTAATTCATGCAGATATTTAACTTTCATTCAAACTGTTCTTGTGTAGAAAATAATGGGGGTTGAACCAAGATAATGACAAACAATTATATCGCTATCTATGTATCATAAAAGGCATGATGCTGTAAAATTGTCTGAGATAAAATCTCTTCACAGCTTTGTTGTATTAAAAACATAGTGTATATTGGAGTGAGATTAAACATCATCACTGCACTGGCTCACAAGAATACCAGATACATTTTATCTTTCCCAAGGCTTGTTAATGCTATTTACCTGATAGTCACCAGCTTAAACGAAATTCATGCTTCAATATATGGAAAACATGAATAAAACATTCTTTGGTAATGCAGAAACTTTCATTGAGGCAGGTGACAATCAAGTGTAACAGCATGATAAGTCTTGAGAAAGGCAAAACTCCCCTGTTATTCTCACAAGTCACTGCATTTCAGACACTTCCATAATTTCATGTCTTCTAATGCTGTATATACATTTAGTATGATATACAGATGATGATTTTAATTTTATACTGAGTTTTTCTTCAGCTCAGTAAGCTTCCACAATACTAGTGAATGTTTTATTCACTGTTTCCTATACATCAATTCATGACATTCACTGAAGCAAGTGACAACCAAATGCACAGCATTGACAAGCCTCAAGAAAGGTTAAATGCATTTGTTGTCTTCATGAGTCACTTCAGTGATGATATTTCTCTTATTTCAGTATATGCTGTGTGTTTTAACACAACACAAGTTTATGAAGAGACTTTAATCTCAGATGATGTCACAGATTCGTTCATGCTTTCCAAAATGTGTACACATTTCAAAGTGACAAGCTGGCAGAATTGTTAGCCTGCTGAGCAAAATGCTTAGCAGGATTTTGTCTGTCTTTATCTTCTGAGTTCAAATTTCACCGAGGTCAACTTTGCCTTTCATCCTTTCGGGGTCAATAAAATAAGTAGTAGTTCAGCACTGAGATCAGTGTAATCGACTTGCTCTCTCTCGAGAAATTGCTGGCCTTGTGCCAAAATTTGAAATCAATATGTGTATAAATTTAGTATGGGATACATATGGCAATTATAATCTAATGTGCTCTGAATAATGTGTATTGACGTCGTGACGTGTGTGTGTATGTGTGTATGGATGGATGGATCTCCATCAGTTGCAATGATGATAATGCAGTTGTTCAATCAAATAGATGACCAGCTCATTGAATTATCATTTAAGTGGTTGAGCATTCCATAGATACATGTACTCTTTGTGTAATTCTCTGATAGAATCAGCATAAACCATATATATAACAAGGCTGTACCTTTAAATTATTGGTACAAACCATTTTATAGGCTTCTATAGTTTTCACTTAACCAAATTCATTTACCAGGTTGAGCATACCAAAAATAGAATTTGTCCAAGATGCCAAGGAATGGTGCTAAACCTAAGACCTTGTGGTTACAAAGCAAACTTCTTAGCCATTTGTCCATTGTCTGCATGTGCACACATTTAAAAAATGGTTTTGCAAAGAATTCTTGATACAGTCACAATATTTAAAGAAAGATTTTCTTAAATTAAGAATTATTAATTGCATTATTATATACTTAATGTATATGCTTTGTGTATTTTCCGGTGGCTGCAGTACATATGGAGGACATATACATATGTATATGTATATGGAGTACATATACATATACTCCAATGTATATGTATACATTGGAGTATGCATATACTGCAATGTATATACACTTTGGAGTATATACATTCTCAAAGCGTCAGGTGTTAAAACATCTCAGAGTTATGGACAGGTGAGGTAACTCACCTTCAGTCCCATTTCGGAGTGATTGAAGATGAGTTACCTCGCCTGGCCATGACTCTGAAGTGTTTTAACACCTAGCGCTTTGAGAATGTATATACTCCCATGCTATTGCAGCCACTGGAAAATACACGAAGCATATACATTAAGTATCTGTGGTTAATAGTATTTATTATACTAGAGCTGCTTTTATTTTATATGTAAATATTTATATATATATATATATATATATATAAAACATTTAAAACCCCAGAATGACATGTTTCTGAAAGGAAGATTTTGTATTGTAAGTGCTTTTGCTGTTAAGTTTATCAAACTCATGTTTTGGGAAAATTGTAAACATCTAAAGCGCTTGCATACAATATGAAAACCTCCTTCCATAAAACTTATCATTTTTTGTTTTAGATTTTTGTTATATAGTTAATGATTTTTAAATCAAGAAACTCTTTCTTTAAATGCATATCCTTTATTTTCCATATGCCACCAGAAGTGTAGAGTTGTGTCGGTACAACAATGTAAATTAATGTAACAGTAGCAAAAATAATACTATATTCTTTACAAAATCTGTGAGGCTACAGGTTTGTTAAATGGACAGTAATTCAAACAGGGATTAATATATATCAGGTTTCAGATAACAATGTTTATAAAAGAAAGGTTTAAATAAGTATATTTGTATTGTCAGTTGAGCATTTAATGTGTTGTAGAAAATGTATCATAAACAGTGTTCGGCAATTTTAATTCTTGAATGTCACACTGGTTAGAATGGATAATTTCTGCCCCTCCTCCCCAGCCATTTATTACATCAGCCCTACACTCTTACAACCTACCCAAACACATTGTTACCCACTCTCCCTTTCATCTATCATCTATCTGTCTTTCTTTGTGTACTGTACCATCATTATTATTATTATTATTATTATTATCATCATCAAGGCGGAAAGCTGGCAGAATTGTTAGCACGCTGGATAAAATGCTTTGTGGTATTTTGCCCATTCCTACACTATGAATTTAAATTCTGCCAAAGTTGACTTTACCTTTCATCCTTTCAGGGCTGATAAAAGAAGTACCAGTTAAACACTGGAGTCGACATAATCAATTCATCCCCTCCCTCATAATTGCTGCCCTTGTGGCAGAATTTGAAACCATTATTAATTATTATCATCAAGACGATGAGCTGGCAGAATCGTTAGCACATCGGACAAAATGCTTAGCAGTATTTTGCCTGTCATTACATTCTGAGTTCAAATTCCACCGAGGTCGACTTTGCTTTTCATCTTTTCAGGGTGGACAAGTTAAGCACCAGTGAAACACTGCGGTCGATGTGATCAACTTACCCCTTCCCCACAAATTTCAGACCTTGTGCCTATAGTAGAAAGGATTATTATTATTATTATTATTATTATTATTATTATTATTATTATTATTATTATTATGCTGCTGCTCTACACTACTCTACGTCCTTTTCTGCACTGTCAATTATCTCCTTTTCCCTACCTTTTTTCAACTCGTGTATCATTGGTCATTCTTCAACCCTACACAATTTCCACAGTTGTCACCTACTTTTCCTACCCACCTACTTATACTTGCTCTTCATAATATTCAACCTCCCACCCATGAGTATAGCCTCTTCTTCCAGATTAAACTGCAAAAAAAAAGAAACAAGAAAGAAAAATCTTCAATTAAATATATGTATTTCAAATTTTGTGTATACTAGAGAAAAATTGCTAATCCTAACAAATAACATAAAAAATATATTATTTTACCCTTCACAATTTATAATGAAAAATTATGAAAACTGAAAATAAATAAATATCCTTCTATGAAAAACAAGTTATAAAAATGTTCAGTTCATTAATTTTTTTATTTTACTTTTGTATTTTTTTACTTTTTTGTTTACATAACATTTTATGTGGTCTCCTTGAGAAACAAGTTCTATTTCTGACATTAACAGCTAGTTGGTGTTTTGTTATCAATGCCATTACTTGTAATTTAACTCTTTAGAAATTATTGGCTACTTGCTTGAATGTGGATGGCTCTAACATTATTTATCTTATAATGCCAATGTTTTTGGTACTGCCTTTGTGAGATTATATACAGATTTTTGGTAATAGAATCTGCATGTGTGTGTGCATACGTGTGGTGTACATGGATATGCATGCGTGAGAGAGAGAGCATATGTGTGTGTTTGAGAGAGTCATGTGTATGTGTGTGTGTGTGTGTGTGTGTGTGTACAAATAGTTATAAGTGTTTGTGTATTTTGAATTCAAAGCCTGAAAACAAAATATCTGTGCGTCTATAAAGATTTTTTTTTAAAAAAAAGTCATTTTGAAACATATCAGCTTCTTTAACTTAATATATATGATACGATCATTAAAACAATTTGTATTTTTATAATTAAGATATTTTTGCTATTGTTAGTTTGTTGTGGCCTGGTTGAATTTCAAGATACAAAGCAATTTATCAAGATATAACTTGTGAGATGCATCACTCTCCTGTTGCTGATAACAATGGTAATGGTGGTGGTTGTTATTCACAGAGATAACAGATTTTTTTTCCTTCTATCTCTATAAATAGGAGAATATGCAGACATCTAACAACTTAACGAATTTTCGAGTATTACACTTGATCTATCACCGTTTAATACTGCCATTTTTATGTAATTCTTGGGTGCCTCCAGTGGAGTCTATTCTGTTACAAGTATTCAGGCAAGGTCTGGTTTGAGGATAGCTTCCTGTTTCTCTCTCAACAGTCTTGCAAACCCTGATAAGGAGTTATGGGCACTCGTCCTCTTCATTAGAAACAGTAGAAAATCTACAAAAAGTACAGATGTTCTGGTTAGACATCAGTGGAATCAATCTCACATATCTGAAAGATTTTGTAAGGTCCTCTGCATGGCCCTTTTATCCCTGAGTAACTTTAAAAAAAAGCAAGACATCATAAACTGCCCTCACTACAGAATGTTAGTTATTGTTCCCTTGACATCAATCTATGAAAATTTTACTATAAACTAACAAATCACCCTTTCTTTCGCCATATCTGTGTCACACACACTCAAACACAAGTTTGGCACTACCCCTCCTCTGTAAGGCCTACACCTGCACAACTGTAGGTAGATCACATTCCCTGCAGGGGTAATCTCAGGGACCGCCCAGCTTCTTGACAGGTGGGTTGAGTACTCTATGCTCCTCCCTCTTGTGGCCACAATTGAGATTTAGCAATTTTCTCTTTTGTTCAATCATTAGTTCGTTTGTTAGTTCTTCTTTAAATTAACATTTACGACTTGGTATTTAAATCTTGTTTACCTTTTTTCTCATATCTTACAACCCACTGAATTATATATTCCCATACTACTCTCAACATTCTGTTCTTTCATGTGAACCTCACTTCTCTATTTCAGTCCATTCTCAAACATTTTTCATGAACATTTCCAACTAATTATGAATAAATCTGTTCAGCTATTCATAACTATCTGTCATTTATTTAATCAATAATATTACTTTATTACAATACTCCACTAATAAATGTAATTTAACTGAATTTTTATACTGCTTTATTTCTTTTCCTCTAAGCCTACATGTATTAAGTGTGTAATGTGTGTTAATTAGTTATATTTTAAATTGATAATTTGTTAATTAAAATGTCATGAAAACAAGCTTGACATTAAACATCTTTCAAAACTTTTGTTAAAAAGCAAAAATTGTTTCTATTTCCTTCTTTGCATGTATCTGATATGTTTGTCAATTCAAAGATTAATTGTATTTATTCTTTCTCTGAAATTCTAGCATTGTGTACTTTTTAAACTAATCTATTATATTGTTTAGTTAGTTCTAATCACCAGCTAAGTTACAAATATTTTTTTAATTCTATTTTTCTAGGTGAGTCATTTATAATCTACCATGTATTTTGCTGTTGATAAGGAAAATGTACATTGATTCAAACTTTTCCACCATAATAGAAGGTAAATGTTCCTTTTTTTAATAATATATATATATATATATATATATATATATATATATATATATATATATATACACATATTTTTAGTTGTTCTAAAAAAAAATTTTTTAGCAATCCAGTTGATAATCATAAATATGACTATATGACTTTCAAAGATTTACACTGTTGAATACCCAATACTGGGTTTAGTCTAGCCAATTCTGACTATTATTAAAAAGAGCCGGATCAAAGGAGTGCATACAAAGAATGCACTAGAATTCTATAATTAATTTTTCTTCTTTTCCTTTGAGATATTTTAGTTGAAATCTTTTATGCTTCTTGAACATTAACAAACTGTTGTTCATTACTTACTAAATTGATTTTTTTTTCCTTTTCCATCTTTTTGATTCCTTTCTTTTTCACTCTTATTTATTCTTATTCATGAATTGGGTTATTTTTTTGTTTTACTTTTTTGAGAAGAGAAATATTCTTTATCAGAATTATAATCTCTCTCTACATATATTTAGATACTTCATTTTTGTTTACTAAATATTACACTGCATAATATGTACCAATTATGCCTTTGATACCTACATGGATTTGCAGGATAACTAAGACCAGTGAATAACTGTTTTACTCTTTATCGACTGTTGAGTTAACTAACTGAATTACCTAGAATTTTTCCAAGTGATCTATTTAGCCAAAGAGGTGCTTCTAAATTAACTTTCCATGATCTATTTGACCCCCTCTGCATTACTTAAATTCATAGATACATTTTGGCCAGTATTGGCCCAGGTCATGACTAGCTAAATAGTACTACCTAAAGAAGATATTTAATCATATTTCCTGTCACAGTCATACTTTGGACATTGTTACCTGTTTGAATGTTTACAGGTATTGATGGTTTATCTAAATTTGTTGGAGGAATTTGTCCAGGAACCACTTGAATATTATGGGATTCTTTTCTTCCCTTGCATGTCATAGCATGCATGATGCTAAAGGGAACAGAGCCTATTGGTTGGAATGATTTATTTAAAGGTTAAAACAATGTTCTTGAGCAAAAATAGGTAATTTAACAGTTGTCTGAATTTGTTCAAAAATACAATGTTTTTCCCCTTTGTTGAGACTACTTTATTTAAAAAACAAAATTGTATTTAAGAAATAAAAATAAAATTGTAAATACTTCTCATATTTGCTGACTTACTTCAGGTAAATTTGGAGACAGTGAAGCATTTGACTTGTATGACTCAATATAATACAGCTATCCTACAAATGTGTGTGTGTATATAGAGAGATAGACGAGGGAGAGAACAGAAAGAGACAGCGATGTGAATCTGAGTTTTAGGATGCAATATTAATCTACTGAAGACAAGAATAACAGTCATGTCATTGCCATTACAACCAGTTAACTATGGAAATTCTATAGTAAAATTGTCCCAACATATACTATCACAGTTATCACATAGGTATAACCTTTCACCAGCCTTGGTGGTGGTAAACTACACAGCAGAATGCCAAACTGGATGCTTTAACATAATTAGTTTGATACATCACTGTTTTAAGACTGAAATTCTAGCTGAGTTGTCTCTGCTTTTATCATTCTAAAGTCAAATTACTTGATCTTCTGCAAAATTGCATTGTATGCCCTGAAAGGAAATCA
The DNA here is from genome assembly GCF_001194135.2 of Octopus bimaculoides. NCBI lineage: Eukaryota > Metazoa > Mollusca > Cephalopoda > Octopoda > Octopodidae > Octopus > Octopus bimaculoides. The sequence goes on from NC_068981.1 coordinate 134,382,047, forward strand.
ATATCACAAAATAATAACTAAATTTATAGTTTGGTGTTGTTTAATCCAAGGTTACTCTGATCAAGTAGACTTAATCTTAATCAAAGATGTTCCAACTATGACCATCACAACATTTTGTATATCTATTATTTACATTATTTACAGTTGATGGATATTTGTCCTTATCTTGTTTGTTGTTAACAGTAAAGATGACAAATATCCGTCAACTGTAAATAATGTACATAATTCCTCATCTCTTAAATATAGAACTGTATTTTGTATACCATTAACTGCCATTGTCCAATGTTTTCTCATTTATTATTTCAGATAGCAGAGTGTGAATCTAAGTAGATTCAGCTATTATTTCTAGCAAGTCAAATGACCATGTTGACTTGATTCATCATCTTGTTTAACACTACCACCTGATCCTTTGGTAGCTTTAGTGACATCCACTTCTTTTTAAGTATTCAGGCCAGGGCTTTGACTTGAGAATACCTTATTGTTTTCCTCCCAGCAGCCTTGGAGACCCTGAAAAAGGTTATGACCATTGTCCTGTCTCTTGATTGAGGAATTAAAAAAAAACAAAAGGACAAAATATAAAGTTACTCTTATTGCAGGTGCAGGCATGGCTGCGTGGTACGAAGTGTTCTTCCCAACCACATGGTTCTGGTTCAGTCCCACTGCATGGCACCTTGGGCAAGTGTTTTTTACTATAGCCTCAGGTTAACCAAAGCCTTGTGAGTGGATTTGGTAGACAGAAGCTGAAAGAAGCCCGGTGTGTGTGTGTGTGTCTGTGTCTGTGTGTGTGCGTGCCTGTTTGTCCCTCCACCATTGCTTGACAACCAATGCTGGTGTGTTTAGGTCCCCATATCTTAGCGGTTTGGCAAATGAGACTGATAAAATAAGCATAGGATTACAAAGAATAAGTCTTGGGGTCGATTTCTTCGACTAAAACCCTTTAAGGTGGTGCTCCAGCATGACTGCAGTCAAATGACTGAAACAAGTAAAAGAATAAAAGAATTGGCTTGTAGTCTAATGTTTTGTTGTGTATGGCCATGTCATGTTGAATGTAATGGCTCTTGTTCAGTAACCAAAGTTAAGCAACATCAAGTCTAGTAAATAATATTTAGATAGGTGACTGCTTGATAATCCTAGATGCTGTGGGTCTCACCTTTTACTTGTATTACACCTTAGGACTATACAATAAGGTCTACCAATTCAGTACTGCAGTCAATGGTACTGACTAACCTCACTCACTCAAATCTATTGGCTTTGTGTCTGAATTAGAAAACATTATTATTATTATTATTGAATAAAGGAAAGGCAGCAAGTTGGTGGAATTGTTACCATGCCTGAAAAAAATTGTTAGCAGCAGCAGTTCTTCAGTTCTTTGCATTCTGGGTTCAAATGTTGTCAAAGTTGACTTTGCTTTTCATCCTTTTGGAATCAATAAAATATGTATTTGAGTACTGGGGTTAATATAATCAACTCTCCCCCTCTCCAGAATTACTTGCTTTGTGCCAAAATTAGAAAAAATTATTACATAATGGAGAAGGGCAACAGTGAAAAATTCCAAGTACACAAGTTCTATTTGTTACTTAGAGTTCAACAAGAACAGAATGAATGTCTTTTTCTTTTAAATAATCAAATAATTATATCTTGACCTTCTGACCTTACTAAATCATTGAAAATAAGGAAAACAAAATAAATATCAACTGAACTACCTGCTCATTGAAGTAGCTTGTAAGTGGCTGAGTTTCTCACTGACACATCTACACTGAATGTAATTTATAGGCAGAATCAGCCTGATTAAATGTATGACAAGGACAAATTTTTTGAATCTCAGGCACAGTCCATTTGATGGACGTTCACACAGAGCCATTTTAGCATTAAAGGCCCCCAGGCAAATCAATGAACTAGGCCCTAAATTATATATTGACACTAAGCCACAACTTGCATAGATTAGAATTAGGCCCCTGAACAACTGCCAGTGTGCCCATGCCTTAAGATAACACTGCATCCACACAGTTTCTGCCTCCTCACTTTCATTCACAAAACTTAGATTGATTGGTAAAAGACATTTGACCAAGATGCTGCCACACAATAAGATTGAACCTGGGTTAGTGAGATTGTGAAGTAATTTTTTTAAACATTTGGCCGTGCAGTATATTTCACATGGTTATATTTCACCATGTAAAATATAACCAGAAAAAATATGGTTTTATTTGAAAAAACAAAAATAGATCACACAAATATTTTTAAAAAGTGATATTTGAACATCATATGATTATTTGATTGCTTACAGAAGTTGACCATGCATAGTCCACTCCAGTGTAAATAATTACCAAAATGAAAAAGAAAAAAATCTACTTACAATATCAGGCTTTAAAATCTATTGGGATTAATTTAATCATTCATTGCTCTGTTGATAAAAATGATAGAGAAAAGTGAAAGTGATTTTCTAAATGTAAAACAAGAAACTCTGGTTTATTCAATTTTTCAACCATAAACTACAGAAACTTTTATCAATTTCATTCTGCCAATATTAAAAAGTAAGTGCTGTTCTTTAACTTAATATCTACTGTGACATATTTATTCAATTTCAGAATAAAATAGAATATTTTTATGGCAGCTGTGTTGTAATGTTTTGTCTTCAGTTAGTTGGTGGCTAGATTAGTGATCATTCATTCAATTTTTGTGATTCACTCAGCACATTATTTGGGAGGAGAATGTCTGCAGAAATTGTGTGTAAGGAACATCTGGAGCATTGTAAATCATTAAATAATTTAAACTTGACTTGAATCTTTTATCATCATCATCATCATCATCAGTATCATCATTGTAGTGAGCTGGCAAAATTGTTAGTGCAGCAGACAAAATATTTAGCAGCGTTTGTTCTAGATCTTTACTTTCTGAGTTCAAATGCCACAAAGATCAACTATGCCTTTCATCACTGAATGGATGAAAGACATAGTCAAGTATTGTTGTCAATGCAATAGGCTTAAACTGTCATTTCAAAATTGCTAGCTTTGTGCCTATAGTAAAAAGAATTATCATTATTATCATTATTATTCCTTTGTAATACAGTGTAGGTAAAAATGCACCAGAGTCTTTAGTCATCTGTCAAGTCGCAACAAGGACCTCAGACAGATAATACTTTCTTTAAGATGTGTGCTGTACCCAATAAGGCTGCTTTTTGCAAGACATCAATTTTGCATGGGATTTCCACAGCCATCTTTTTTCTCTGTCTGTCTTATCTTCAACATCCCTTTGAAATTGACCATGCATTCTTTTCTTTACCCACCTATTTTCAGTTTCATTCGTTTTCAATTTCTTGTACAGTGCTTTATCTTTACAATCTTTCATCCTACACAAGACTGACCTTCCTACTTCTAATAATAGCAGTCTTGTGGCATTTTTTTACATACTATGCTATGTTGTTTTCTTCTGCTCTAATGCTGTGTTCACATCCAGTAAGTCCTCTTCCTCCTCTTTTTCTTGATACATACAGTCTGTCTGTGTCACTTTTTGGGTGGAGTGACCCATATCTAGTTAGCAACTTCCTTGTCTTTCTGTCTAAGCAGTTTAGCTCATCTACTGTCCATGCGATTACCCCTGCTCCAGATCTAAGGAGTGAAACCACCCAGGTGTTGATAGCTTTGATCTTAATCCATCCATTTAATTTTGACTTAAGGATCAGTCTCAGTCTGCGCAAGTACTCCACCTTAAATTTTTCTGTCATTTCTTTCTCCATCAATTTATACATTTATTATTATTATTATTATTATTATTATCTTCTGGTTTTACATTCTAAGTTGAAATTCTGTCGTGGTTGACTTTGCCTTTCATCTTTTTGGTGTTGCTAAAATAAGAACCAGCTGAATACTGGGGTCAGTATAATTGTCTATCCCGGCTTCCTCTAAAATTCTTAGCCTTGTGCCAAAATTTGCAAGAATTCTTTTTCTTATTAGTTAGACAGATGACATAGTAGCCTGTTAGACTAAATATATTTAATTTAACCTCTACATTTGAATCCAGGTTTTGAATTCTGTTTGGTTTGACATTCTCTTTACCATTTCTTGATGAAAGAATAATAAATTAACTGAGATAATGAAATGAACTACACCTGCCCATTAAATAATGATCAATTTCGTACCAAAGTTAAATATTATTACAGGTGCAATCATGGGTGTGTGGTGAGGTTTGTTTTCCAACTGCATGATTGGAGGTTTAGTCCCTCTGTGTGGTACCTTGGGCAAGTGTCTTCTATTATAGCCTTGAGTGAAACAATAGCTTGTGAGTGGATTTCATAGACATAGAATGTGAAAGAACCCTGTCACGTGCACGTGCGTGCATGTGCATGTGTATGTGTGTGTGTGTTCATCATTACTTGGCAACTGGTGTTGATTTGTTGCAGTTGAATGATCGAAACAAGATAAAAGATTATTTAGTTGAAGGAAGGGTGGTGGGTAGTAGAATTATTAGAGTGTTGCACAATTAATTTCGCAATATTTAGATTTGTCAAGGTGGCAAGCTGTCAGAAATGTTAGCATGCTGGGCGAAATGCTTAGCGGTATTTCGTCTGTCTTTACATTCTGAGTTGAAAGTCCGCGAAGGTCAACTTTGCCTTTCATCCTTTCAGGGTCGATAAATTAAGTACCAGTTGCGTACTGGGATCAATCTAATCAACTGGCCCCCTCCCCGCAAATTTCAAGCCTTGTGCCTAAAGTAGAAAAGAATATTTAGATATGTCTATTTACATTCATAGTTAAAACTCTGCCAGGGTTTACTTTGCCTTTCATCATTTCAGAGTCAATAAAATAAGATAAATAGCTTTCAAATACTGTTCAATCTAATTGTCTATATCCTATTATTAAAAGAATTTGCGGTTTCGTACTTATACCAGAAATCAGCACAGTAACATAAGATGACCATTGCAAGCTCTCCCAGCTATGAAGTTGGTTCAGTTTTGTTCAGCTTAAAATCATGGACAGACAGATGTTCCAAATATTTTCATGGGAGATTTACAGTCCTTAGAACTGAGAGTATCTTGTTTGCCATAAAAAAATCAGTTTGCCACAGGAGATGTGCAACATTTTTTATGAAAGCTTTTATAGTGTTGAGAAAAATTAAGGCATCTTTTGACAGAAATTGGTGCCTTAATCATTATTTGTATATGTTTTATTCTATTGAACTGGTCAGACTGCTCCAAGCATTTAGCAATTTATGCAGTAGGTTCATTAATTATAATAGTAAATTAAACTGTTCTATATTTAAGAGATGAGGAATTATTTACATTATTTACATTAGACGGATATTTGTCCTCATCTTGTTTGTTGTTAGCACGTTTCGGCTGATATACCCTCCAGCCTTCGTCAGGTGTCTTGGGGAAATTTCGAACCTGGGTTCTCATTCCTAACGATGTTACTATTATTATATTATTATTATTATTACTATTATTAATCAGGTCGC
>NC_068981.1:134389291-134391209 GCF_001194135.2 Octopus bimaculoides
GGAGTAGTCAGACTTGTTCATCACCACTGTAGCATTTCCCTTGTCCGCTGGGAGTATTATGATAGAATTGTCTCTTTGTAGCCTTTTGATAGCGAACTTTTCTTCCTTAGTGATGTTTGGTTTGGGAAGTTTCGCTTTTTCCAGTACCTGTCTCACCTTCCACCTAGTAATAATAATAATAATATAATAATAGTAACATCGTTAGGAATGAGAGCCCAGGTTCGAAATTTCCCCAAGACACCTGATGAAGGCTGGAGGGTATATCAGCCGAAACGTCGTGTTAACAACAAACAAGATGAGGACAAATATCCATCAAATGTAAATAATGTAAATAAGTAAATTAAACTGTTGCATAGTACCTATTTTCAAAACTATAACATAGTTGAGATACAAATTTTGGATCATACTGTGAGTGCCAATGTTGTCTCTTTGGGTTGGTGGTGATAATTCTACCTTGCATTTCTGGAAAAAAAATTCAGAAAGCTCAATGTATGAATAATGTTCTTATGATATAAACATATAAAGCAACTGATATTGAGTACCATTGCTATTATTCTGTCTATCCAAATTTTTGCTTGGTTGATTGTAAGAGAGTTTGTTCTGGTATTTCAGAAACTACTGAAGCTAAAATAAATTATTGTTTTGCTTTTTGTTTTACAAAACATTAATTCTTTTTTTAGTAAGTTATTTAGATATTAAGTAAGCAAGCCAGCTGTAGTCAACATGCTGTCCTATGCAGTCTGTAGATTACATGTAAAGTATAATCAGCTGCACAAAAAATGTACAGCAGAAATACACTCATAATTACATGGCAACACAATTTCTTTTTGATATTGGTGGCTCCAGTAGTTAGAATTACAAAGTGTGAGCGTACATACAAATATTGACCACATATGCAGAAAAGAATTTTCTATTGTTTATATTTGTGAACTTTGAGTAAAATATTTCTCCTGGTTATGTAACAAAATCAACAGGAGGCACTTGTTGAACATAATACTTGTAGTTTGACAATATTTTCTTAAAATAAGATTAAAATATTTTTATTATAAGACATACATAAAAATTATATATTAGGGAAAGGAAGAAAATGTAAAAAATAAACTTAACTATTTTCATTAGCTTTTGAAATTTCATTTTGATTACGTTTTACATTGGTAATGTAAAACGACGGAGAAACTTAGCTTCAAATATCATTCCTTATTTAAGAATTACTGAATTGTTCAATTTTTTTATTATCAGCTAATCTGAGAACTAGGAGCTAGAAAATACTTGTTTGATAATTGAACTTCAAACACTATTAACTTCATTTTTTTTCTTTTTCTTCTTTCATATATAATGAAACTATTGAATTTTTCATGTAAACTGAATTTTAGGTATTGTAACTTATTTCTTTAGAATAATATAAAACAAATCTCATTAACTGTTTTGTAATATTCACATCAACATATATAAAGACTACATATAAATTTAACACATTTGAAAATCATCATCATCATTACTTAACATTCACTTTTCCATGCTTGCAAGGATCAGTCAGAATTCATTAAGGCTGGTTTTTCTATGCCCAAATGCCTTTCCTGTCATCAACCCTCACCTACAAAATAATCAAAGTAACATTTCTCCATGGCCAAATATCTTCTCAGAAAAGATTGAAAAAGAACACCATTGAAAAGATTGAAAATGAACACCATTGGTGGATGACAGAGTACTTCTAAGTTCAGTTCCAGTTACTTGAGTAGTGTTCTTTGTGCAACATGTGGTCGAGCATTGTCTTGCAAGAGAATTGGTCTGTCTCTATTGACCAAGTTTGGTTGTTTAATTGCAAGTTCGCTCATCATTTCATCTAATTGGTTGATGTATACATCTGCTGTAATTGACTTAGAGGTTTCATGAAGTGTATATATATATATATATATAT
>NC_068981.1:134391544-134399918 GCF_001194135.2 Octopus bimaculoides
TATATATATATATATATATATATATATATATATATATATATATATATATATATATATATATATATATGTATATATAATGTATATATATATGTATATATGTATTGAATATTTAACTTTGAACTTTTTGTATCTCTAGATCTAACATCTATTTTAGATAAATATCTTTTATGTGCCTATTTAAGATACTTTTTGTCCTGCAACTGGCACCCATACCGGTGGCACTCTTGGAGTGGTTGACATTAGGAAGGAAGGGCATCCAGCTGTAGAGACCATGCCCAATCAGACTGGAGTCTGGTGCAGCCCCTCAGCTTACCAGCCCCGGTCAAACCATCCAACCCATGCTAGTATTGTCAACAGATGCTAATTGATGATGATGATATATATACATATGCATGCATGCATCCATCTATCTATCATTTACATATTTCATTCATTAGACTGCGGCCATGCTGCCTTGGAGAATCTTGCTCAAATGAATCAACCCCATTACTTATTTTCTTTTTGAAGCTAGTGGTGTTCAATTGGTCTCTTTTACTGAACTGCTAGGTTATGGGAATGTAAATATCCCAAAACGGGTTGACAAAGTCATGCACACACACACACACACACGTATGTATGTATGTGTGTGTGTGTGTGTGTGTGTGTGTATATATATATATATATATATATATATTTAAAAATAGGATAAAATCTTTATAAGGATTTATCAAGTAGTTAGCATGAAAAACCTCATAAGGGAAAAAAATTATTAATTATTCCCTTTAAATATATTTATTTATAGTTATGTATAGTAATGCCCTTAATATATATATATATATATATATATATATATATATATATACACACACACACACACACACACAGTGGGCTTCTTTCAGTTCCCATTTATCAAATCCTCTCACAAGGCTTTGGTCTGCCTGAGGTGCCATGCAGTGGGACTGAACTCAGAACCATGTGGTTAGGAGGCAAACTTCTTAGCACATAGCCATGCCTGCACCTATTGATTATTAATGGTATAAAGCTGTATATATATATTTATATATTTCACTATGAGCATTTGGCTGTTGAATATATTATAATGACAGCTGCTGTGTACAGCATATTGCAAACATTATAAGAAAAGTAGTGTAAGATAAGATCTCATTCATTTTGCTGCATGTAGCTGTAAGCTATCCTGGGCTCACTTCACTTTATTTCATTGCACACAACTAATAGGTCAGTTGTTCTTCAATAACCAATTCTCAAAATCCTGCTTACAAAAGTGTGTTGAATTTAATAACCAGCAATTCTCATATTATCAAATAGCTGAAAATGTTTATATTTTTACTTCCTGCTGTGATCATGGTAGCCAAGTCATTTATATTCATTCTACATTATTCTTTGTTTTTTTTTATTATTTGACTCACATTTACTTCTTTACATAATGTACTTCTCCATCCACACTATCATCCATTCTACAAATATGCTAGCTTCACTTCACTTTATATTGGAGGTTAATTTTTAAATAAATTGCTCTGATGGTCTGGTTAATCAAAGTATGTATTGGTTGTCCTTCTACTTTTCCCCCACTTTCATCAGTTCCCCTCTAGTCTGCTGATTTGCTGCTATACTCTAAATCTATCTAATACAAAGCTATATCTTTACCTTTGTTGAAATCCATTTTATCTTTACTTGTTTTGATTTATTTTTTTATTTATTCTCTCCCTGCACTTCTACACTCTGTATTATTATTGTTTACTCTCTCTTTCTCCCTCTGAATAGCTACTCTCCTGATAGCTTTATTAATATGCAATCATTTATATGTGCACTCTCTCAGAAGAGAACGTAATTGCTATTACCTCAATGAATGTGTCTCATATAGTAGCTCGAGTTACTACAGATCACAAATGGTAAGTTTAGAGTTGAAGGGGACAGTTGAGCCCAGTAAAACAATTACTCTAGTGATGGTATCCTGATAAAACATTATGGGTACCATTTTTATGCCAGTTACTCTCTAGAAGACTAAACAAGTGATTAAAACCATCCTTCTAGAACTTGTTATATAATCAAAGTCTGCAATCCCAAAGTGGTTTGCCTATAGTCATCTTGAAATAGTACAGTCAAACAACACTGCACATACTTCCTGGAGGGTGTCACCTTTCATGGCAATGCTTATAAGGCTACCATAACAAAAAGGGATGTCATCACACAGCAGTTAAACTGTCCTACCTTCCTACCAATGTGCTGATTCTTCTTTAGCAACTTTATGTAATCACCTTATCCACCATTCTTCAACCAACATAATTATGTTGACAGCAAATCCATGGAAAAAGCCTTGATATTAGCTGGCTGCTTTGCCTTCAACTCTATACTGCATGCATTTACAATTCCTTCCAAACTCTTCTCTCCACACTTTGGCTTCACCATCATGTATACATAGTTGCTTAGTTTGAAAACGCCTAATTACTCCAAACCAGTAAAATGATTGCTCTCAACAATATCTTTTCCATCATCCTCAAACAGTGTTTCTCACAACTCTTCAATATTTCTCTTTCTACGAGAATTTATCCAAATCTTTAGAATCACATCCCAGTGTGTCCACTCTCAAAGAAAGGAACCTCTCTGACTCAACAAACTAGCAAACTGTTGCATGACTTTCAACATCTCAGAACTTATGTAAACAGTTGATAGCAAACATACCCTTCCTTACTTCAAGGCTCCCTCCCCTGTCCTCCTCCTCTTCCTCTCTCTCTCATCAGATCTACTGGTCACTTCATCATGCACCAATGGTTGCTGGTTGTTTATCCTCAAGTGTCCTGATAAAGACAATATTATGACATCTGACATCAAAGTGGCATTTTGATATCAAGCACAAGTGCCAAACACAATCACTTTGATGTCTTGACACGAAGACATCAAAGACTTAGACTGTCTGCTACAAGAACTTCTTAGCTAAGTTACCCACCTATGGTTTCACTTCCTGGATTAGACACTTACTTTAAGACTACTCAATTGTAGAGCATAATGAGAGAGTTAACTCTGTTCCACATTCTCATAGTCCACACCCTTAAATGCTGATGTGTTCCAATATTCAGTAATGTCTCCTACACTCTTCTTGTTGTACATTAAAGTTATACTTCTTAGCTTTTGCAATAACACTTGTAAATATCATCTTCTCTTCTTTTTCCACACATCAAAAGCATAGCAGGTAGAAATGTGCTTACATTCTTATATATCCTTTTACAGCTGGGCTTTCTAACATTTAAATTTATTAGGTGCAGGCATGGCTATGTGATTAAGAAGTTTCCTTCCCAACCAATGCTTCTGGATTCAATCCCACTGCATAACACCTTTAGCAAGTGTCTTCTACTTTAGCACTGAGCTGGCCAAAATCGTATGAGTGAATTTGGTAGATGGAAACTGAAAGAAGAAACCTACTCTGTGTGTGTGTGTGTTCTTGCTTTTACATTGTGTGATAGTTGTAGATGAGTATCACTGCTATACATGTAGTGTTATTCATTTCCAGTATTTTTTCTGACTGTGGGGAAATATTACTTTGCTTGAAACAGGTGATCGTTGGTGAGAGGAAGTGCGTCTTGCTGTAAAAACATCTGCATGAACAAATTCCATCTGATCCATGCAAGTATGGAAAAGTGTACATTAAAATGATGATGATTGATGTGATGTATTTCAGTCCTTCTGAATTATGCTGTATTGTACATAAAAATATGCATGCACACATGTACAAGTGAAAAGAGCGTATGCTCTCATGTTTCCATTGAAAAAATGTTTGCAAGGTCATTGTCTCACAATTAATGGCTTTCTAATATCTAAATTTATTTCACTCCTGGTTTCCACTGTATTGTGTATTAAACATACACCCACACAAACACAATTATTAGTTGGGAAAAAGAGACTATACTCTCATGTTCCTATTTAAAAATGTTCCCAGCAAATCACTTTCTAATATTAAAAATTTATTTCTGTCCTTCTGAGTCATCTTGTGTTATATATATAAAATATATATTGTTTAATTAATGATTAGTCATCAAAAGCAAAAATATGAAAGTAAGCTAATCCAAACTGGTCATAACTTAACTTATGACTGCTTTGTATAATATATGAATGTTCTATACGATTGATTGGAAGTTGGACACTTCTTCTCAGAGGAACAGTTTACAAGATGTGAAGCAAATGGGAGACTCTCCTTCTTTTTTCTGAATATCAAAAGCATACAAGAAATATGTTGACATTTTTATGTACACTTTCAAAGCTAAGCATTCTCACACACACACACACACACACACACACACACACACACAAACAGAACTTAGGCATGGAAGAGATAGTAACATGTGTGTGTGTGTGTATATATATGTATATATGTATATGTGTGTGTGTGTGTGTGTATATATATATATATATATATATATATATATGTGTATATATATGTATATATATATTAGGTTGAGGAAAAAGTAGTGTTAAAATAATGCGCTGTGTTAAAATAATGCCTTTTTATATGATGCAACTTGATCGGGTCTACAATGCACTGGTTGAAAAGTACACAAGACTTGTTTGTCAAAAACGTGCTTTGTTTCAACAAGACAATGCAAAGCTGCATACCGTCAGAACGATCAGCAATAAGTTTGAAAAAGTGGGCGGTGTGGAAGTTCTGCCACATCCAGTCTATAGTCCAGACGTTGCTCCATCTGACTACAGTCTCTTCTGATCAATGCAGCACTTTATGAAAAGTTGCCAATTTGAATCATTTGATGAAGTTGAAGAAGCCTGTCAAGAATTTTTCAATTCAAAGCCAAAGGATTGGTACTTTAACCAAATCTGAAAGTATGCAGATCATTCATTGGTAGAAGGTCGTGGGAAATGATGGTCTTCATTTTGAAGAATAGTTGTTTTTGAATAAGTTCTTGCGAAAAAAAATCATCATTATTTTAACATGGCACACAGACTTTTTCCTTAACTTAGTATTATATATATATATGTTACTATCTCTTCCATACCAATGTTCTAGTTTTATTGCCTGCAACCCACCCTCTGTTGTTTTCCCTTTGAAGGAAAACATTCTGCTAACAATCTCATTGGTCATTTGACTTGGCTTTTCCCACTTACCATTTTACTGTGGCCAAATTAGTGAGTCATTCAATTTTCTCCCTGCAGTGACATAAAAAACCACAGGTAACTGGACCTGAGGATTAACTGAACTGTTTTTGTATGTGTTACGAGTTATGTAAGACATAAAGTTTAGCTTTGGAATATATGTAGTCTTTATTTACCTTTTCTATTCTTTACATTCTTTGATTCATATATATATATATATGCATATTAATTGCTGATTGATGCGGTGGAGGTAAACCAGCATATGCTGTTGGACCCACTGCTGATGTTGGTGGTTGCGTTCTATGCCTTGACCTGAACATAGAATAGGGTTCAGCCCTTTAGGCTGGGAAATGAATGGGATTCCTGGTGTGTGTCTTGCTGTGGCTACCTCCTCCTAAAAAAAAAATGGTGAATAGGCCTGGGTATATATATATATGTATTCATTGCTGATATGATAAATAGCAAGTTTTTAATACTGTAATTGCTTTATAAGGAAAATCTGTTGTAGTCGTACAAGTTTTAGCTGATATTGTAAATGTATTAAGAAGGCAGTTAGCAGAAAAAGGAAATATGAGAGGGACAAGTTTTAACAAATATTTCATTAGTTTAATATTTACTGTTTATGTAATTTAACATGCAAGACTACTGTAAACAAATGCCTGTACAGTCTTTCTATGGACAGATAACTGAAAGCCTTTATGGTTTGCAATATGCGTCCCAAATAAGACCAAAACTGGTTGGAGTGATACTTCTTTATCTGCCCTGTGATTCTATAGATTTTATTTACATTTACATTTATTTACCCAGTGCATCAAATTACACACTCAGTGTCAGCTAAAAGTTGAAATACTAAAATAGATATGCTCGAAAGTACAATTACAATATATATATATGTGTGTGTATGTGTGTGTGTATGTGTGTGTGTATAATTTCCATTACGATCAAGGACTTTTTTTTATCCAACTGCATACCATTATTTTGGAAAGTAATTACCCAATCAACTTTCAATGTTTATTTGATGGGTTGGTAATTATGAATACTTATAAGCACTTATAAGTTAAAGATTATTGTGTTGTTCTGAAAATTCATGACTGTCTAATGAATGGTTACACAAAACTCTGAGTAACAGTTTGTGAAGTTCTTTTTAACTTTGATAAAATGTGTGTGTGTATGTGTGTGTATATAATGTGTGTGTATGTGTATATTCATACACTCATTCATACACAGATAAACATACACGTGAAGGAATTTATTAATTTCATCAAACAATTTATCTGATATTAGAAATACTTACTCAGAGAATGATAGCTTAAACAGCTGTGTATTCCGCTGACATGTGTCTCCTTAGAATATTCCTTAGGCAAACTCAATATGATATTGGCTGGCAAGGTTGGGCTGCCAAATCACAAGCACAGTCGACGCTTTCCATTTCCTTCACAGGGCTTGGTTTCACCTAAAATTATGGTAGGAAAGATTTACACCAGGTGCCACGTAGAAAGATGGAAACTGCAAGTATGTGATTGCAAGCTGAACTTTTTTACAACACAGACAGATGCTCAAATACATACATATATTCATACATATAAATGTACACACATACGTACACACATATGTACACATGCATGCACACTCCTGATAAGAGAATGCTGAACTGGAGCTTAGAAATGATGTGAAGAATTGCAAAACATATTGTTACTTAGGAAACATGTTCAATGGTGAAGGTGGCTTGGACATGGTGATGGTGGCTAGACTGAGATGAAATCCTAGGAATTGAGCTGCATACTAAGAAGAGTGTTGTTCAGACTGAAAGGAAAAGTGTGTTGTGTATCTGTGTGAAGAGAGCTATGATTTATAACATTGAATGTGGAATAACGGAGAAGCCTGGAAAGAATGGAAATGAGAATGTGTCAGAGAATGAGCAGTGGATTATTGACAAAGAGAAAGACAAATGATGAAAATATAGCCAGAGATAGATACTATGAAAAGAAATGGGATGAAATGGCTAAGTCATGTGCTGCAGAATGGCAGTGACTGGAGGAGTGGAGTAATGAAAATGAACATGGAAAGGGGTAGAGGAAGAAACAGACTGAGAAAGCTGTGAGTAAAGAAGAGGAGGGCAAAGAGGATGTAGAAGATAAGGCAAAATGAAGATGATTTTTGAGACCCACAATGCTAACCTTTGTTTTAGCAAGGAAAATAGACTTGTACTGTTTTTTGCTTCCATTTTTGTTATACATGCTTCCATTTTTGCTTCCATTTTTGCAACATAGCCCGCTGGCTATAAATTGTTTTCAACGCTTTTGTGTTGAATATCCTGGTGCCAATTTAATCTTGGTGAGCCAGTCAGGATGCTTCTATATAATCATGGATTTTTTAATTGAACAGCAGTATTTCCCTAATCAAACCACTTGGAATATTTAAAACAAGAACTTTGAATCTTAAATCTGAAGCACATGTCTGCTCTTACATATAAGACGTATTACTATCTCCCCTCACATACATATGCACATGCACACACACACAAACCTTTCATGCATCCTCTAATGAAAAAAGACAAGTTTTTCTTTGGTAATTAAATCACATGCCATTTACTTATTGGAAATACTCATTACTTTCCTAAACAACCTCATATTTATTAGTTTCTTTTATTACTACTACTACTACTACTACTACTACTACTACTACTACTACTACTACTTTTTTTGTTTTGAACATCACAAATATATTATCTGCAATAAGAAAACTCAAATAAATTGCCACAACTTGGTTCTAGAAAGCGAACCATAGCTGATGCACATAATTTTATGTGAATAAGAAATTAAAGCCTGGTGAATTTTTAATATTTTTTTTTCCTTGTAGAAAATTGAGCAACAATTAGGCTATAAATACATAATGCTGTATCAAAATGCTTGACTTGTTATAAAGGATCCCTTTGTATATGTCTTACTTATTACCTATGTGTTTATACAACAAAAGATAATCTGTGTTAATATGAAACATCATAAATTGATTCTGGAGCAATTAAACATTAAAAAGTTGATGTAGTTGCAGACATGGCTGTGTGGTTAAGAAGCCCACTTTGTAACTCCATGGTTTTGGGTTTAGTCCCATGGTGCAGCACCTTGGACAAGTGTTTTCTACTAATACCATGTGAATGAATTTGTTAGACAGAAACTGCATGAAAGCCTTGTGTGTGTGTGTGTGTGTGCGTGTGTAAGTGTGTGTGTCTGTCTGTGTGAGTGTATGTATTTATATATATATATATATATATATATAT
>NC_068981.1:134400118-134409541 GCF_001194135.2 Octopus bimaculoides
GCAGGGGATGGTGGTGAACCCTGCTGTACTCTTTCACCAAAACTTTCTCTCACTCTTACTTCCTGTTTCTGTTGTGCCTGTATTTCAAAGGGTTAGCCTTGTCACACTGTGTCACGCTGAATATCCCCGAGAACTACGTTAAGGGTACATGTGTCTGTGGAGTGCTCAGCCACTTGCATGTTAATTTCACGAGCAGGCTGTTCCGTTGATTGGATCAACTGGAACCCTTGACGTCGTAAGCAACGGAGTGCCAACAAACACTCCTTGTGCAGAGTCTGACCACCTCCTGTACCTACACCTTAGAACCACCATGGTGTCTGATGTGGCTTTTTTAAACCAGACAATGTTTTGAAAAGACACCCACATAGATTGCATATCTGATTTCGACCATCAAGAGCTGCAGTTAAGTTCTGATCTTTGTGGATCTTAAAATGTCTTTTGAGGCCTCCGTTAGATTTGCCGACCTTATGGCATGCATGGCATTGAAAAGTGTGCACAGATATATAGGCAGAATAGCTGGTGGAAGTTCGTTTTCCATGGGTCTGCAAATGAGATTTGTATACATGAGTGTGTGTGTATATGTATTTGTGTATATATGTATGTATTTATATATGTGTATATATGTATGTGTTTATATATGTGTGTGTGTGTGTATGTGTGTGTATGCATATGTTTGTATGTACATATGTGTGTTTGTTCCCTACCACCAATGCTTAACAACTGGTGTTAACTTGATTATATCACTGTCACTTAGTTACAGGGTTGTAAAACAACCTGATAAATTTTTTTTAAATAAGCACTAAAGTCAATTTCTTCAGGTAAACATTTCAAAATAGTGCCCCAGCATGGTCGCAGTCCAAAGACAAAAACAAATAAAAGAAGATAGAAAATTCTACTGCTGTTGCATATGTTGCTCTTTGTAAACAAACATAAATTTATTGATTTACTTGAGTTGTTATTTGCATTAACATATTTATGGTGTGAGAAAATTGGGAAGTTTCCTTCCTTCCAGATAATTAAATTACAATTACTGTGAAATAAAATAAAATACTATTATAAATATGAGGAATAAAAGAATAAAAAGAATATCTCAGTTGAATGTTATTATATTAACATAAAATTTTAATACTTTCAAAATATTTAAAATCAAAACTGCCAATGAGTGATAAGGTACAAAACTACAAGCCTTTTTATCCTGTGATTGGAAAGATAATGATTAAGACTATTTGATAAATGATTAAGGCAATGAGCTGGCAGAATCGTTAGCATGCCAGCAGCACTGGATTAACCATTAAGTAAAACAAACATGTGCTTAAAGCATCACTGTAAGTGGATACTACAGAAATGGTAAATGGTTTACGGTACAAAAAAAAATCACTTTAAACTTGCTAAAATAATATTCGAGGTGCCTTATCTCTACTTAGTCGTGAAGTAGATGTGTTACATGAGATTAATTTTCAGGAGCTGATCAAAGACAGCAATTTAAAAAAAGTGAGAGAAAACTAAGGCAATGCTTAAAATTTTTAAAAAATATATTGAGAAACTGAATTTTCTGTTTTCCTCTATATATACTATCCATCATCATCTATCCATCCATACATAAATGCATATATACATACATACATATATATCTATAAATGTTATGTTATAATTGAAGGATTACATTAAATTAAAGGATTACTCAATACATTTGGTGAAATACAAATTTATAATTCTTTAACTGTCGATATTATTCTTGTTTAAGCGTTGTATGTGTATGTGTATACATAAAGGTATGCTTGTGTGGTAAGAAGTTTGCTTCCCAACCACATAATTTCAGGTTCAGTCCCATGGCATGCCACCTTCTCCCATTCCCTGGGTAACTAAAGGCTTGTGAGTCAATTTGGTAGATGGAAACTGAAAGATCCCATCATGTATGTAAGTATTTATGTATGTATGTTTGTGTGTATGTCATTATTCAGTTTATTTCAAGATTTCTTGCCAATAGAGTAAGAACCGGTTTCTAACCTAGATCCAAGGTTCCTTCATTGGAATTTCAACATCAACAACAGGGTATTTTTGTTTGTTTTTTTGTTTGTTTGTTTGTTTGTTTGTTTGTCTGTCTGTCTGTCTGTCTGTCTGTGTATGTATGTATGTATGTCTGTATGTATGTGCATGCAGATTTGCATGTTTAATGTATGTATTCTCATGCATATAGTTACATATCCTGACATGCTCATATATATTTAAATGATAAACTTCTGGAAAGTTTTACAGATTTTTACAGTTCTAGTGATGGATTGGATCTCTAGTCTTCTATGTATGTATGTACGTGTGTGCGTGTTTGTGGCATGTACATCTGTGTGTGTTACTGTCTCCTTGTCTTAATAGTTGTAAATGAGTGTCACTGTTATACAGCAGTGTCCTTCATTTCGAAACATCTGTGAAAACATATCTGGTCATGAGGAAATATTACCGTATTCGAGGGTTGGTGACAGGAAGGACATCCATCCATTATAAAATCCACCTCAAGAAATTCCATCCAACCCATGCCAGCGTAGAAAAGTGGATGTTAGAACAATAATAATGGTAATATACATCATCAACAATTAAATACTGACTTCCATATTTCCTTAATAATCGTACTTGATTTTATAGTATTCATATTTACAATAATTGGTGTATGTAAATATTAGATTTGCTTTCAAAATATATACATTTTGCTCAGCTCAACAACTAAAAATATTTTCTTAGAACTGTTTTTCAATTCAATTTCTTCTAATTGTATGAAATTTTTTTGTTTCTGAGAAGTTTTGAAAGCATATTTTTTAGTTTCTATTCTTCTTTTTTTTTTTTAAATTCCATGTACATTCAATTGCTTGTTGATGATCATTGATTCTTTCTCTCATCACTTTTTTTTGCTTTCTTTGAAATAGATGATATATATCTTTTCTGACAAATGCTCTTTGACAACTATTGATTTCATATCAACATATTGATGAAATCAATTCCTAATCTTTACCATTCTCACTTCATTCTCTCAATTCCTCTCAATTGAATGCAGGCTCTTAAGCTGTCAGATATCCTAAAGATTTCCTCTAAGCATTTGAGTTATTGATTTCAACCGATGTCAACAAATTTTGTTACGGCAATATACTAATGATGGTTGTAATACTTTTGAAATATTAAAAGTGTTGGTTGGTGGGGAAGTTTGTCAAGAAAATTTTATTGTAATGTTAATGCAGTTTTTACTGTACATTGCTGTGCATCTTTCTGTATTGCAGGAAATATGTAGATTTAAAATATTTCCTATTGTTCTGTAAGATCATTTTGCTTAGATAAAGCATAAATGACCTATTTCTTTTAAAGAATGATAAAAATATAAAATAGATATAATAAAAAAAATGACTGAGGTTAAGGATTTGTATCATAAATTTTCACTCGAATAACGTATGTGAATGCATTCAAACAGTATCATTTAACAAAAATGACTGCTGCTTTTTATCAAACTGAAATGGATTTAGGCATATTCTGTTGTCTAATCATGCATGTTAACCATTACAATATTTATACTTTGCATATTCATAGATACACATGTACACATACATACATACATGCATGCACGCACACACACACACACACACACACACACACACACACCTTTGTTAATGCTTAATGGCCACTTTTTCCATGCTTGCATGGGTTAGACGGAACTTGTTGAGGTAGTCACTGATTTGGCAGTAACAGTGATGGTTCTTTATGACTTGATACCCTACCTGTTGCTAACCCTTACCTGTTTCCAAGTAGGGTAATATTTCCCCATGATCAGACATGTTTTTCACAGAAGACTGGAAACAAAAAAAAAAAATGTTGTTTGTATGATGATAACACTCATTTACAATAATCCCATGATGTCAAGGCAACGATTTTCATCTACCAAATTCACTCACCCACTTTTATAAAACCATGTTGTTATTGCTTCTTTCAAAGTATCTTGTAGTTAGTCAGAATTCAAGTAGTTCTGATAGAGCATTTTCAGAGGACTAGCAGTCTGTTCCTAAAATCTGATTTTGTTAGGTTTTAGGAGTAGGGCAGGAAGATCATTCAGTTCTAGAGCCAAGTTTGTGTGAATATAACTTATTAATTTGATTATGATGTATTAAGATCAAATGAGACATTTGAGTGCAACTGATTAGATGCTGACGACTTGGCGTGGTCGACTGGATTTTCAGTCAGTTTCGATGACAGTATGTTTGGTGCTAGAAGCAAGCATGCACGTGCACACACACACACACAGATAGAAAGAGTAAATGTGAGAGACATTACAATTTACTTATTGAACATAAATAACATAAACAATTTCCTTCTCTTCATATGTATAAAAAGAAATATGTTCACACACATAAACATAGAAGAGAGAGAGAGAGAAGGAGAGTGAAGAAGAGAAATATTGAAATGAGAGAAACATAAAAATGTGATGTCAGATAAGTCAGCATCAAATCAGTGATGCCAGATAGTGTCAAAACAGCAAGGCCAAAATGTCTTGTACATGTATTCAGATGGTGTAAGAAATTATTGTCTGGCAAAATATATGAGGCTGTTCAATATGTTGATTTTTCTGTTGGAAAAGATGCTTTCATGTTGCTCTCTAACAAGAAAGAAAACCCCATGAAGAAGAGTTCGTGTATGAGTGATTGTCACATTGAAGTGGATTTATTTTTGAATTCAACACTAGAGACTCATGTGCATAGTACAAGAAAGCTTTTGGATGTGACATTATCCGCTTAGCCACCAGGAGTTCTGTCTTTGATATTTCTTCTTCATAGGAACCTACTGGAGCAGCTTCAATGATTTATATTTTAATCTTCTTTAATAATATTCTCTATGTATAAATATAACAGTATATATATATATATATATATATATATATATATATATATAGATAGATAGATAGATGTATACACACATTATGCACGCGTGTGTGTGCACGCATGTGTATGTATAGGACTAAAAAATGAAGAGTGTGTGTGTATACATATACACACACACATATGTGCATATATGCTTAAATATATATACATATATACACACATGCATCTGTATATATGTATATATACACACACACATGTATGAGAGTGGGTGAACAAATGGAAGAAAGTAGTACTCAACACATTTAGTTGGAGTTGTAAATATTTAATAACAAGTTGACTCAGCTCTGCATGACCCAAACTTACATTGGTTACAGAATGCACCCACATCCTTGAGTGCATGGAGTGAAAGTACAGGGAATTTAAAGGAAATGTTTAAAATGGGGTTCTAGTTTAAAACATTTGGGACTCCATTTGTCATTCCAGATGATGTAGATTCTTTATTTGACAGTAACAGTGATGCTTTTGCTATACATATGTTCCACATAAGACAATCCTAAGGATTTTTTCTACAGTTATTACACATATGAGTATATATTTGGTTAATTGTTTTAAATCTGTTTATTATGTAAAGCAGTTAATAATTTTAAATCTATTGATTGTGTAAAGCTTTTTTAAAAAAAACCCATTACGAGAAACAGTCATTCATAGTGTTACAGAATCAGTCATTTACGAATGAGAGAACAGTTTTATTTCTGAGTATATTTCCTTTGTATTTTATTAAATTTAATTATTTGAATTTTTCTCATTTCTAACCCTAACTCTGGCTACTTCACACTTTGTCTGTGTCACCCCCGTCACCCCCCCTCTCTCTCCACTTCTCACCTACTTTTTTTTACCTTCTAAACCCACCTCTCTTTATATTTTTAATCTTTCTTCTATTTCTTTCTCCTTCTACATCACTAAAGCCTCACAGAAAGAATAATAAAAGTGCCATTTTTTTAATATAGAGATTCCAAAATTCTATAGAAGTGTATGAATGTGTCTATAAAATATCAGTATCAAATATTTTGATTTTGTACTGAAAAGTTGTTCCTCTTCAACCAATAATAAACCTTGTAGAAAAGTGAAATTGTTTTGCTGTTGTTTAATAAATAACTCCTAAATATAACTACTGATATAATTCACTATATTAGATGAAATCATGATTCAGATTAATGATACCATATCTTTTAAAATGAAATTTTGGTTAACCTAAATAAAACAATACAAAACTCTTGTATAAGTCAAAGTTGAATAATCAGTAACTACACTTTAAAAATTTTTTTTTCCCAAAATGTTTTTTTTTTAACTTGACTGAAATAAAAAAAGTATATACAATTCTTATTTCTTCAAAAATCAATCTACTTTTCTTTTAGCTTCTTATATGTATATATATATATATATATATATATATATAAATGAAGTATTTGGACATGGCTTTACCACAGAAGATATATTGTAATCAAGTACTTGTTTTGAAAACCAAAATAGAATTACTGAAAGAACTCGAAATAATGGCATAATTAATTCTAGCAAATTATAAGGTCTTGGAAAAAGTAGTATTGCTTTCATTGTGAAAGCATATTTATATAAACTGTATGAAAGCTAACTCAGAATTAACAATTATTCTTTATTTTTCTTTCATAAACTGTTGTTCATACATTTTATGTTGTATACTGAATTATTTTATACTAGATTCTGTATAAAATATATGCTTTGAAAAAATATAGTTATCTTGAGTTTCTTTTTCCTGATAGTTTTGTTAGGTATAATTATAATCTCTTTTGTCTGATATACTTTCGTAAATATTTTCGTATGACTGTCTTTAGTTTCCATTTTCATCAGTAACTAAAAATAGTCAAGACTCTTTCCATGACCATATGTAGTAAATTAAAGATTAAATTCTCACTACATGAATCAAACTGAATTGTAAAAATAAAATAAAAAGAAATTATCAAATACCATAATAGAAGAATTAAAGACAGACTTGGTACATGAGCTAAAGTTTGATATGGTTCAGTGAAATTAAATAGATATGAATAATGATATAGTTATAAGTTGGTCATAATAGTTTCAGGACATGTACTGTGAAAGAATTGATATACTGAAGAAAGAAAAATTCTAAATGGGTTGAGGAAATATTTGGAATGGACCCTCCCAACATGTTATAAAAAACAATTTCTTTGTAGTTTGTATCAAGAGTGTTCACTACATCAAAGTAAAAATCTGTATTAGCTATCATTTGAAGCAATCAAATTTGGATTTATGTGAAGAGCTTATTAGCTCTCATGGTGGAGGTTGATTAATTACCAAAGAATATCTTGACCCTTTCACAGCAAAATTAAATTTCATAGTTATTCCAGTAATGATGTTAAGCATCTACCAAAAATAGAATTGATATTTTCTGCAAGTCACATTACCTTAATAAATTTTACATACTTCAACAGAAAGTTTCAAACATGACATTGCTCAACCAGAGATAGATTGGTGTATAAAACTGCTTCTAGTTAAGGGTAATTAAATTTAGAGGGGATATATCTGCCGCATGTAAATGTGGCAGATGCCAGCTCCAGCTATCTGGAGCAACCAAGACTCCACTGCAAGGATGTTTTTGAGTATAACTTTGTCCATTTGCCATATATTGACAGACAGAACTGGCCACTGACAAGACAACCAGACAAAAATGCATATATGCACCGGGGAACCATATAAACTGTTGTACAAGACAGATATGAAACTCATCATTGGGTGAGCCATGAAGATAATGATGATGATAGCATGCTGCACAATGACAACTTGTAGCAATGATAAATATTTCAATGTAAAACTAATGTTGATTTTCACCTTAAAGTACAAGAGTGTAGAAACTTTGAAATCTAATCAACTTGTATTCACTCTGTATACACCCAGCTATCCAGTTTGTAACAATAAACAGGAAGCAAACATTGTGATAACACACCACTTTTGTCCACAAAAGAATAGAAAGATTAAGTGTTAGATTTAATTTAAAGAACTCATTTATCAAATCAGACTTTCATTGTGCATTATTGAGGATATACAAATGTTATGGCTACATATGAATAATGAATCTCTTGGCTGATTTTATTTGTAATTCCTAATTTTTGTCGAATCTTCCAAATTTATATGCAACTATTCTATGCATGATTCTATTTATCTTCCAGGAATATATGAATATTGCTTCTCTCTTGTTTACAGCAATATTATTGCTTTCTCATTTTCCTTTCTCATTCTCAATCTACTCCTCCTTTACTTTCCTTTTCAATAAATGAGTAAATTATTTTAAAAATAAAATCTTGAATATTCATCAACTGTCAGTTGATCTAGCACTCCCCAACATATTTCATGTACAATTATCTAGCAAGTGTTGACCAGCTGCTGAATACTTAAACACATTTACAGTAGAGATGCAAGCTATTTATTTACTTCTTTGTTATTTATCTCACCAATTATTCACTTTCTTCTCTTTGTAGATTTAATATTTTTCCCATAATAATTTAATAACTAATATGAATGCTTAAAATTTAACTCATAAATAATAAAGCAATCATATCAAGCCTCTGAGCTTGCCTTTCTTCTATAACTTTGATAGCAACTTAAGAGAAAGATTATTATTTATTAATGGTAGATTGTTATTGGAACTTTTCTAGTCTGCTTCTTCAATCTTTATTCAGTAAGAAAATCATAATTACAGTATATTTTTATTTATTTATTTTTCCCCCTTTTGTAAATTTTAAGTGACTAGTTTGAAGCAACAGCAACAAATTGCTATTTGTGTGTTAGAAATGACAGGGAAATTTAAAGAAAATGACTAACTACTATAAAGTAATATCTTCAAGAGAGACCATAGAATGTTCATTTCAGAATCAGTTCAAAAATCCAAGACAGCCTATTTTAAATTTTTATTGTATTCTAACTGTACTCTTTAACTGAAACTCAAATGAAATAAACAAACTCTAATCTCTGCTGTCCTCTCACTCTGTCTTTCCTGCTGATATTACAGTGGCCTCTGCACCACAGAGCCTGCTGACCATGTTACCTCCACTCAGGCCCACCAGATTCATTTCTTCTTCCTCATCACCCCAGATTCCCCTTTAACCAAATTTCCCCATTATTCCTCCTTATAACATCAGCTCTCTATAGCATTCACTCTCTACCCATGATTTTTGTGCAGTCGTTCAAGATGAACGTCAACCACATTCATTCCAATGGTCTTGGAGATCTTACAAAGGCCATGGGTGTCGCCTTTTTCCTCAGAACAAACCATTAAAAAACAAAAAAAAAAAAGCAAAGCAAAAACAACTCTATAGGCATTATATTTTTTCCCTCAGACTTATTAGTTTGCTATAGTGAACAATTTCCATGCCTTGGTATTTTAAATGTCTTTTATGTCCAAAAAATCTTTTCATTATATTTTGTTTCTGTATTTTGTAAAATTTTTGAGGTGAAATTGTGTGTTGAAACAGATTTTGTTGCACTCTGGGAGGTTCATATTTCTAATAAAACTCATACACTT
>NC_068981.1:134410232-134415290 GCF_001194135.2 Octopus bimaculoides
GGTAAACGACATTATTCCTGAAGAAACTTCCCCACTTTCCAAAAAGGTAAAAGTGAAACATTGGGAGTGTATAGGTTTTTGAAAGTGGTGAGGTGATGAGTAAAATTCTTAAAGATTCATACTCTCTGTCTTTTTTCCATGGATTTTGAAAAAAGTAAAAAATGAATTTGGTGTGGAGAGAGAGAAAATTAAAATATTGAGAACGTGTTTTGTGGTTGAAATCCTAATCTCCCGTATAGCAAACACAGGAATTCAAAGAAATTTAGGAAAAAAAATAAGGGGGGATTGGAAATGTCACAGCAGACATGCTAGAAAGCAGAGGTAAAGGACAGGATTTCTGGGGAAAACTTCCTTCTAAGTTTATATTGAAGATCAGATTTTTAAATACGCTCATCACAAATACAAATTACACAATAGGAAAAGATAATTTCAATTGGATTTGAGCTGTAAATTTGCACGTGCATGCCACAAGAAATAATATAATTCACACAGAAGTTTTACCTAGAGTGTGTGTGTGTGTGTCAAAGAAAGTTATTTTATGGCAATCTTTCGTTTGAAGAAGCAAAGTTGTCAACTCAACATATAGGGAACATATGATTGTTCGTTAATTTCCATAAAATTGTTTTATTTTCTATATGCTTTGAAGAGGGCAGAAATTAAAGGAGAGGATAAAGAGAAAAGGCAACATTTGCTTTGAAGTGAGAGGAGAATGTAAAAGAGAAGAAAGTGTAAGATGTACGTGTATATGAAAGAGACGAGTGTGAGAGAAAGAGAATGAGTTAAGGTGTGTGTTGTGATGTATAAATATTTTTTGCATGTGTAAGTGGCACTCACTCGCAACCGCTCTGTCTGTCTGTCTGTCTCTTTCTCTCTCTCTCTCACACACACACACATTATCTTTATGCACACCACCCATTATCGGCTTAACCTTACCCCTAAACACCAGGAGTGCGTATTCTTTACCTTCGCTCATAAATACATATGTATACATCTTTTTTGTGCATGAGAGAGAAAGAGAGGGAGAGAGAGAGTGTGTAACTGTATTTCCTCATAACAGAAATGGATATCTTTTAATGCAATTTTTTTGGTTGTGGCTTATTTTAATACAATATTTATGTGTACATTTCATAAATGTTTGTCTGAGTAGAATTCTACACATGTGTGAAACAGCGGACGAAAGTGAAGCATTAGAAGCAGATTGAAATACTGTCTGAAAATGACCTCAAAATTGTGTGACCCAGCGTAGTTGCTGAGATTAGTTTAGTTGTAAATAGAGTTGTTGTGTCAAAAACAGTTTATTTGGTAGATAGATAATAAGTAGCTTTCCTTTTTATAATACACATGTGACTAATTTGGAGAAACATTACTTTCATTATTCACACATCGTCACTTTCATAATGCAACACTTTGTAATTTTGGTTCAAATTGAAAGTGTGAAACTATTTTCATTCTCTAATGGAATCTGGTCGTTGTAGAAAAGTGTATTTGGAATAACTATAGTTGGTTGTTGAGATAATGCAGAAAATATGTAAATGAAAATGAAGTTTATTTGACTTGTGTAATTGATTTGATTGTTCTGGTCTCAACATCAGTTGGTAAGAATAGAAGTCATTTGACAATACCTTTTTGTTTGTAATTGGTTATCCTGTTGCCAGTTCAATTCATGGGATATTGAAATGATGACCATCTTGTCCATTCCACAGAATAAGAGTATACTGGAGTGCATCATAGGACGGATGAGTCTGTGAAACACTTAAGGTCGTTATCTTGAACACGAATGAGAATATCATGATTTTGAAGGGGATCACCAACCATAAGGATGGGTACTTCATTAGATGTGGGCTCATTAAAACAGTGTAAAATGTTCTTTACTATAGTTTACTATAGACGTAACGAACACAGAAACGCACACACATACATACTCATAGAATTGATAATATTGAAAACAGCAAAACGTATACACATGAAGTTCAAGTAAAATGAAATGTTGTCAATATAGGTGCAAAACATGCTTTCTGTAGCATAGTTATGCTATAAATAAATAGAAAGTCACCTCTTTAGCAAAAGTTACTAAATGTAGTAAATATAAGTGCAAAACATACTTTCTATAGCATAGTTATTATATAAAAATATGGAAAGTCACCAATTTATCAAAAGTTAGTATGTGTCACCAATGTAAGAAAGTACAGAAAGTCAACGTTCATTTGGAACATGCAGTAAATGTTATAAAATTCACGATTGAATGTCAGTGAAGAAAGTGAAAGTCCAAGAAAATTCAAAAGGCATAATTCAATTTTTCATACAAAAATAATTTACTTTACAACCATGGGGGGGGGGGGAGTTACATGTTACATACATAAACTAAGACACACACACATACATTAACACACACCTGAAGCTTGAATCTGTCCCTGTGTGTGTCTGTCTCTGTCTTTAGATGTGTGTGTGTCAGTTGTCACAAAAATGTATGTATACTGACAGACACATACACCATCACACACATATACTTGTCAGTCATCTAACATGGGTAACGAACGCGTAACGAACATACCTAACATAGGTAATGAACACGCAAACACACTCATATAGAAAATGTGACATCATCGTCGTTGTGGTGGTAGTGGTGGTAAAGGATGTCATTTACGATAGGTAACTAAAAGAAAAATGATAATGTTAAATTTTTGTAGTGCATATATGTGAATGAAGATATAGTTTAGTTGTTTGTCAAAAGCTTACTGAATCTTTTGATACTCCATACATTAAAATCAGCATCTTGGTTTTGGAATGCATAAGGAACATACGCACACACACACAGACACACACACATACAAATTCTCTGTTATATTTGTAGATTAATTAATTAATTAATTGAAATATCAAAGCATGTATTTTATTGGAAGTAAAACTTTTCCAAAGAGGAACAGTTTATCATAGCATCTGAAGGATTTTATGTTCTTTGTCATTACTGAAATATAATTCAAATTCACTATGAATTTATGTTTTGTTCATTGTTTGGTGCATGAAAGTATGATTAATCTCAGTAATTAAGGTCATTAAATATTGACATGTAGGTAATTGGTTATTGTAATAAGCCTTGTATAGTTTTGCATGTAAAACTTTTCAAAATAAATTTATTAGGAACATGTGCAAGAGCAACCATGAAAAATGTTAAAAAAATAATAGGATATATTTTGTGTCACTTACCCATAGTTAAACTCATTGTAATAGGTGATGTTCTACCTCTCTTGAGCTGAGAGATCAATCTATTGTTAAATTTTAGGAGCCTACATCTGCCAGAATCATCAAGGTAATGGCTGCATATTACTTGAATTGATGCCAAATAAATATCAATCATATCAAGGTGGTTTTTCCATGATATTATCAAATTGCATAAACCAGCTATATCTGGCCAAAATATTCTCCCTGTTTTATGTTCAAAATGGTCAGATTCAGCCTTTCACACCTGCCATACAGTGTCATTCAAAAAATAAAGAATCACATCATCAGAATCTCCAAGCTACAAGATAAGTGATTAGTTGAAAATAATTTGGATAAATAAACATTAAATTTGACATAGGAATCTGAATGCTAAAGGGTTAACCCCCACCTCTTTTCCTTATTTTTTTTTCTGTTTCTTCAATTCTTTGTATTTAAATATCATAATTTAATCCTTTAGTGTTTCAACCAGCCATATCCGGCTTAAATGTTCCAACTATTTTATGTTCAAACTGGCATGATTCAGCCCTTTACACTTAGTCTACAACGTCATTTTAAAAGTAAACACACCATTGAAATTTCAAAGCTACAAGACAATGCAGGATTAATTTTAAGCAATATGAAGAAATAAGCATTACATTTGACACAGTAATCTGAATGCTAAAGGATTAAAATGTGGTAAGTTGGTATGTATATTTTATATGTATGTCTCTGTGGCTTCTCTTTGTTTTGACATTATGTTCCTTCATCACCTTACAAGTGGTGTTGTTCATTTCCATACTTCTGTGAAAAAACATGTCCAGCCATTGGGGAAAATATTGCTTTGCTTGGAAACAGGCAAGTGTTGGTGACAGGAAAAGCATCAGGCAATAGGAAGGTTCTAACAAATGTCTTGTGACTCCTGCAAGCATGGAAAAGTGGATGTTACTATAATGATGATCAACTACAGATATTTATCAATAAACTTCTTTTCTTTCTTTAGCAAACTCAGTACATGTAAGATAGATGTAAGCACCTTATCTTTACATACGATATCTGTGGACAGAAAAAAAGGCATTAGCCAGGTCAAGGTGATTACAACAGTTTATATAAAAACTAAAAATCTCTCCCTCTCTCTCTCCCTCTCTCACTCTTGCTCTTTGTAAAGGAAAAGGAGGCAGTCAGAATTTTGGATAATTCTTTATTAGTGTTTTCATTTGTTTAACTCTTCAAGAAAAATTGAACCCAAATTATTTTGGTTCAATTTCTCTTGGAGAGTTTAGTTAAATGAATGAAAGCACTATTAGTAAAGGACAGTTGCCCAAGGTGCCACAAAAACACATGGTTGCAAAGAATTATCCAAAGCGAGTTTCTTAACCACATAGCTATGCCTGTATCCATATATATATATATATATATATATAACACATGCCTCTATCCATTCATATATAGCATCGTCCTCTGTAGGACCGTCACATTTAGTTGGCAAATATATTTCATGATTCCATGCTACTACTGTTTACTTCTCACTCAGGGATTTAATATTGCTTGTTTCTCCTTTTTGGGGATCAGTAACAGTTTGTCACTGGAAAAAGTATATAGTATTTTGCATTTGAAATGAGTTCTCATTGCTAACTGGTGATTATCACACACTGATGACAGGTTACTACCCAGAAACCCAGGTCTGTGTATCGCATAAGGCTAGAGATGAGAACGATGATTTCCCTTCACAAATACTAATCGAGCACACACAGTGTGTCACTATCCAGCTGGAGGAGATGTCCTCCTGGAGCTAAAAACAACAGTAGAATCGTCCTCAATGGGACCGCCACATTTAGTTGGCAAATATATTTTACGATATAT
>NC_068981.1:134415329-134423600 GCF_001194135.2 Octopus bimaculoides
TATATATATATATATTCATTCTGTCATACTGTATATTATTAAACAAAGCACCAACTGTTTATTACTTGAACTTATTGTTACTTAAGCTAGATTTTAATCACAAGTATTTATATTATTTAAAATATATGTGATATCTATTAACTTGTTCTGTATCATGTTATTTAATGGACAGCAGCATAAAAAAATGCATTGAATGAACAATTAACTTTTCCTGAAATAACCACAGTTTTCAAGTTGTTTTATAAAATGACCACACAGAGATCAGAAGACTGTTAATTTAATCTGTGTTTTTCTTTGTATTACATTTTGATGGGTTTATTTAATGGGCAGCACCATAGTTGCATGGTTAAGAAATTAGTTTACCATCCATATGGCTTTTAGTTCAGTCCCACTGCATGGGACATAGCACCTTGAGCTAGTGATTTGGGTCAACCTAGGCCTTGTGACTAGATTTGATCGATGAAAACTGAAAGTAATCCATCGTGTGTGCATGCATATGTGTATTTTTTGTGTCTCTTTGTTTTGACATTGTGTGATACTTGTCAACAAATGTCATCATCATAAAAACAGTGTATTTTATTTGCAATCTTCTGTGAAAACATGTCCTGCTGTTGTACTGTTCATGTTTGAAGCGCTAGCAGATATATTACTTTACTTCAAAACAGATGAGTGCTGGCAACAGAAAAGGTGTCCAGTCATAGAAAATCTGCCTTAAGCAATTGCATTTGGTCAATGGTATAGAAAAGTGTTTAATGATAATGCACCTTATTTTCTGTATCAGAAGATGGATATGTTCCAATCCCATAAGATTATGAGTTTGAATGAATCCTAGTTCAAACATATATATATATATATATATATATATATAGAGAGAGAGAGAGAGATAACTAAATTACAACAGGTATATAGCCCATTTTTTTTTTATTATAGTGCATTGTTGTACCATTCAAAACTTTTTATTTTTTATATATATATATGGGGTAGAGTGTACAAAGACAGCACCTGAACATGGTCTGACAATGTACAAGTTTAAACCTGTGTAGTTAGAAATATGATAGATAAGGACTCTGAAAACATTTACCAAGAATTTGTCCTTAGAACTATGGTAGATTTTATTGTAGAGTTGCATAAATATACATTAATTAACCTTGTTTTTTTGTGTTTCTATCTCTATTGGTGTTGGCTAGCATATTTTCTCAAAATCAGTGAGTACTGCATTCCTTGGATCAGGTTTGGACTCATACACATTCATTTGAATAACTAGGATTTCAGCACTGCTACTCACTACAACATCCAGTCCTTTTTTATTGGTAAATTCTCTGTCACTTTAATTTCCTTATCATTCATGCTCTGGTTGGAAGTGTGGTACTGAAGTAGAAAAAATAAAACTTCAAGCTTTATTCTAATAGCTTCTTCCCTCAAACTGCTGCTCTCTGGAACTAATTATTAACGTTATGTTTTCCTCTCAGTTATTCATCAGCTTATAAATTTCTAGGTCCCCATCTTCTCTTCCTTTGTAGTCCTTTACACTGTAGTGGAACAAAAATGTTAAAAAAATAAACCCATCTTTTTTAAATACACAAGAGATGTTTGTGTGTGTGTGTGGGTGTAAAAAATAATTAAGGTGGCTAGCAGTAATTTAAAACCAACAACGAAATAATTTACCATCACTAAGAGTGACAAGAGTGCAGTGAGCACCAGCATGTGCTTTTTGTGGTTAAGGAGTTTACGACTCCTATTTCTAGCAATGCTGGTGCTCACTACATCCTCGCCACTTATATATATATACACACACAGGGCATCTAATGATGTTATGAAGATTGAATGTAGATAGTAACAAAAATGTGGAGTTTAATAGTGTGGAAAACTTAAACTGCTCTAAACTAATTTCTATAATGAAATAATCATTATCCTGTCTTGATTTGATTACTGCTTTCTTTCATTAATTAAGCCTTATTATTCTGGATGTGATACATCTAATATATATATATATATATATATATATATATATATAAGCAGTTTATTGGGCTAACAATTATCCTCTACATAATCAGTTCACCAGCTAGAAATTGCAGTCACATCACATCCTACTGGCATAAATATGACAGTGGTTTTGGGTTTGGTCCCGCTGCATGCCATCTTGGGCATGTGTCTTCTATGATAGCCATGGACTGACCAATTCCTCATTAATGAATTTGGGTGATGCAAACTGTGTTTAAGCCCATTGCATATATATATGTGTGTGTGTGTGTGTGTATGTCTATGTGCACACTTCTTAGTGTTTGTCTCATTGCATGAAAGCCAGTGATGGTATGTTAATGTCTCCATAACTTAGTGATTCAACAAAAAGAGGTCAATCGAATAAGTATCAGGCTTAAAAATAAGTACTGGAATTGGTTTACTTGACTGAACCTTCCAAGACCTTGTCCTTGCATGGTTTCAGTCCAGTGACCGAAACACAAAATAATAGAAAATACTATTTCAAAAAATTGAGGACACACAGGATAATATTGTCGTAGATGCACTAGGATTAGACAATAAAAAATAACAAAAACAGAAAAGATGGTCAGGGTTGGAATGCATTTAAAAATTATTTTATTGTATTGTATTGGTGTAAGTGGAGGCGCACTGGCCCAGTGGTTAGGGCAACGGACTCGCGGTCATAGGACCGCGCTTTCGATTCCCAGACCGGGCGTTGTGAGTGTTTATTGAGCGAAAACACTTAAAGCTCCATGAGGCTCCGGCAGGGGATGGTGGTGAACCCTGCTGTACTCTTTCACTACAACTTTCTCACTCTTACTTCCTGTTTCTGTTGTGCCTGTAATTCAAAGGGTGAGCCTTGTCACACTGTGTCATGCTGAATATCCCCAAGAACTACGTTAAGGGTACACGTGTCTGTGGAGTGCTCAGCCACTTGCACGTTAATTTCACGAGCAGGCTGTTCTGTTGATCAGATCAACTGAAACCCTCGACATCGTAAGTAACGGAGTGCCCGATTGGAGTAAGTGGCTGTATCCATGGCCTTGCAGACTGTCTGAGGTAAGACTGACATAGTTAACATTTTGTAACTTACTGGTTCTGCAAAAGGGACTGGTAGAATAAGCACCAGGCTTTAGGAAGAAAAAGTAAGTACTAGGGTCAATTCATTTGACTAAAATTCTTCAAGGTGGTGCCCCAGCATGGCTGCAGTCAGAGTAAAATGAGTAAAAAGAAAAATTTCTTTTGAACAGTTGAAAGTAAGTGGTTACAGGAAAAACATGTGCAGGCAGGGAATTTGGTAACTACTATGCCATTAAGCAAGCAGTGGGTATAGAGCAATGTTTCTCAATCACTTTTTCCCCATACTCCACTTTGCTTTTTAAAAAAATCTCACTCTTTCTCTCCATGAATGAACAAAGTTAGTATACATTAATCCCTCAATTATAGCAGGTATTTTACATTCTAAAACACCTGCGATAAGTGAAAATGCACAAAGTAGAAACAGTACTGTACTGTATATTTTTTATTATTATTTTTATGATATGTCGTCGTCGTCGTTTAACGTCCGCTTTCCATGCTACCATGGGTTGGGCGATTTGACTGAGGACTGGTGACCATTAATGTATAACATAAGATTGAAACCTTATTGCATGTTATATTTATTTGTTGTTTACTTATGCTCCAATTTTGAAGTCACATATCTCACCAAAATACTTCCACCGCCTCCAGTGAGGCATGCACTCCATCTTGAGAAAAAGTGGTGTAAAATCAGATCAGGGCTTGGAGAGAGGGTTGTAATATGAATGATGAGAGGTGGTATTGTAAGATCTTCTAATGCTGAAGAGCAGAGGCCAGTATAGTATCTTCATAAAAAGCAGCGAGAGAAGACAATTCGTCTGTGGGACAGTGAGTTGGTGATAAATTTCATGCTGACATCCTGAATAACAAGAGGCTATTTATAACCCAATCGTTGAATATTGTTTGAGAAGAAATCCATTTCAGTTGCTTAGACATTAAGATGTAATATTGATGGCATCAGTTTCACCAGTCTGAGAGGGCCTGCAAGGGTCATGGGCTCTGTCCCTTCCTTCAGATTCAGCAAGTTAAAAAATATATATAAGAATGATTGAATCAGATCCATAGGCTAAAGGTGAGCTGCAGGAACCAATGTGTCCGAATAGCATCAAATAACTGGAAATGAGACAAGTGATATGTATATATATATATGATGGAGATTGGAGATGTAAGTGTAGAGTTGTTATTGCATTTTGTATTTGAGGTTCCTCCAACACTTAAACATTTGCCATTAAAGTCAGATCTTTTCCTGAATGGGAAACTGTAGATGATTCTTAATAGATCATCATTGTTAGCAGCAAATTTACCATAATTTCCCAAAGGTCTGATTTTCCATCACTTCACTTTGAACTGTTTACAAATAACTGAAAGAATTTGATTGGTTGCTAATCAACTGTCAGACAGAGAAATTTATTTCAGATTGGAAAACCCTAAGAGACAAGTTTGGAACTATTGGAGCTAAGTAGTCTTAGCTTTAAATACAGGAAACTTAACTTCCTAGAAGGAAATTTAGTGCCACAGATCATGTACACATTAGCTATAAGCATTTGAACTTCACATCTTACAACACCATCTTAATAAAACAAATTCAGGATAATAGCTGTCATACAAAGAATACATTCAATAATAATAATAATAATAATAATACTTATAATTATTGAGGTTTTGTACTAATAAATGATATCAAAGAAAAATTTTAAAACATTTCTTTCTCTTCTCTCTCTCTCTCTCTCTCTCTCTCTCTCTCTCTCTCTCTCTCTTTTCTGTTATCTCTGTTCTTGCCTCTTTTTTTATTCTCAAATAGTTTTATTGAACTAGAATTAACCTTTCTCACTAAATGTCAGACCAACAATAGACTACAGAAACTGTCTCCTGCTGCTTTTTAAGTATAGCAAAAAAAAAAAAAAAAAATAAAAGAATAAATAAATGCATTTTTTAGCAGTTAACATCTATGAACATAATGGAAAGATAAACAGATTTCTACTAGTGATGTTGTCGTTATCGTCATTGTCATCGTTGTCCATCATCATCATTTAACATCCACTTTTCCATGCTCACATGGGTCAGATGGATTTTGCTGAGACAGATTTTCTATGGCCAGATGCTGTTCCTGTCACCAACTGTCACCTGTTTCCAAGTAAGGTGATATTTCCCATGACCAGACATATCTTCATGACATTGGCAGCAAAGGACACCATTTACCTGACAATGGCATTCGCTTTAGACTGTGAAGGCAAGATAGAAGTAACACATACTTGCGTGTGCATGCATGCACACACACACACACACACACTACAGAGGATGGTTTTTTTCTGTTTCTGTCTACTAAATCCCCTCACAAAACTTTGCTCAACTTGGGACTCTGATAGTAGACATTTGCCCAAGATGTCACACAGTGGGGCTGAACCCTAAACCATGTGATTGGGAGGTAAATTCCTTACCACACAAACACATCTGTACTTATACACAGCATGCTCCAGCCTGACCACAACTGCATGGCTGAAGTGAGTGAAAGAATAAGGTTATTATTGGTCCTGTTTTGGCAGTGAAACTCCAACCCTCTCTCATTGCTCAAACATTGCTTCTTTATCTTTGTTCTATAAAAACTTCCATGGTCATTCTTCTCTTGAACCTCCTCTTAAGGTTACTAATTAAGTAATTTGTCTGCTTTTCTTATTGTCTTCATTTCACTGTTGTCCTCTCCTCTAAGATGTGTTCTAATTTTAGTCTTGAAGAACTCTGTTCTTGTTTACAAAATAGATATGATGTTAGTTCTTTTAATAGCTTGCATAAATCATTTTATGATTCTTAAGGCAGCTTCTTATTGTATTAAAAAAAATTTTTAATAACATATTTTCTTTTGTAATTCTTCACATTCTGAGTATTTGTTGGATGCTTGTTCTATTGCTGGTCACTTGCCGTATTATTGGAAGTGACTTCCAGTAAAAAAAAAAAGGAAAAAAAAGCAAAAACTGATTTCTGCTGTTGTATTCCAAATTGAAGCATTTATATACTGACCTTTGATGACAATGATATAACATGGAATATTATGTTACAAGTTCCAGTTAAAATAATAGCTGCAAATATATTAAAAAAATGTGAAAAAATACCACTCACATGCTATAATTGTCAGCTGAAAAGCTAATAAGCTTTCCAAGCTCTATGTAAGCTATTCAAAGGAGATTTCTCACATATTTTTTAAGACATAAATATATATGTATGTACGTACTATATATATATATATATATATATACACACACACACATATCACACTAGATAAACTATGGTTTTGTTGAGTACAGGTTTACAATAGGCCAGTCACTAATTCACAGCATATCAGATAGCAAGTATTTGTAATTCAATACAGAAAATGTATCAGACATTTTGTTTGAAGCACTTTTTTGTTGTCTTGTTGATGTTTATATTCTTTATAATTTTATGATTCTTAAGGCAGCTTAACTGAATAAAAGATATAGTTGAAAATATATTCCTTTCTTTTTTAATTTTTTAAATTTATAACATAAATCTATTTCAATTTGGTTGTCACCAGTATAACAAAGATACACTTCGGTTGAGTTAAGAGATGGTTGAGCAAGAAGTTTATGTGAAGCTCCAAAGACAAAATATTTGCAATTATCAAAACAAAGTGCTGTTACAGTGAACAACAGAAAAGAATATATTGAAGCCAGGTAAAATAATTTCAGTAGTTCATGTGAGATGTTGTGTCCTAACAAGGACAGTAGCTGTGAGTGGTGTAGATTCTAGCAAACTGGCCGTATCCAGCCAGAATATTCCATTTGTTTTATGTTCAAACTGACCAAATCCAGGCTGTCACATCAACCCTACAATATTATTCTACTTTAAATAATCAGAATATTAAGGATGTGAGAGAATGCATGATTAATTCAAAACAATGTGAATCAACAGGCATTACATTTGATAGAATAACTTGAATACTAAAGGTTTAAGCCGTGCCAATACTACTAACAGTGTCATTGTCATTGTGGTTCATAGCCAATTTTGAGTGCCATAAATTCCTGCAGCCAGTGGTCTTGGCTACAAGAATTTACTGGCTAACGATGATGAAGTTGATGATTATGATATTTCCCATTACACTTTCAGAGTGGTTGGCATTATGAAGGGCATCCAGTTGTAGAGAACCATATCAAATCAGACTGAAGCCTGGGGCAGCCTTCCACTTTGCCAGTCCAGTCAAACTGTTCAACCTATGCCAGCATGGACAATGGATTTTAAATGATGGTGGTGGTGGTGGTGTGGTGTGTGTGTTTCAAGTTTTTTCTGATTACTGATTATTAAAATGCTTGGTTCTTTCCTCGAATGTTAATTTTCTTCTGAAAAAAAAAAAAGAAAATAGTAATAAATATTTCTTTCCCTTTGAAAAATAAATGACTAAAAAGTAAATCATTGTAAAATAGTCATCAGCAAAATATGTCAACCATGAAACACATACGTCAAACTATTTTCCAAGACAAATGACAACTCATTTATAAACTGTGAAATTATCAATCAATATGCATTAAAAAAAATATCTATTGATCGTTTGCAGCTTATTTTAAGGGTAAGGAATATGCTCAGCATAAAAATTTTAATTTTTTAATGTGTCACTATTATCATCATCATCATCATCTTCTAATGTCCATTTTCCATGCTGGCATGGGTTGGACAGTTTGATAGGAACTGCCAAGCCAGAGAGTTGCTCTAGACGCCAATTGTCTGTCCTGGCATGGTTTCTATGGCTAGATGCCCTTCCTAATGCAAACCACTCAAGAGTGTACAGGGTGCTTTTACATGGCACCAGCACAGGTGCTTTTTATGTGACACCGGCATTGGTGCTTCTTATGTGGCACTAGCATGGGTGTATGTATGTGTGTATAATCATCACCATCATTTAATGTCCACCTTTCATGCTAGCATGAGTGGGACAATTACACAAGAGCCAGCCAGGTAGAAACCTGCACCAGACTTCTGTGACTGTTTTGACAGGATTTTTACAGCTGGATGCCCTTATAATATATATATATATATATATATACTCTTTTACTTGTTTCAGTCATTTGACTGTGGCTATGCTGGAGCACTGCCTTTTAGTCGAGCAAATCGACCCCAGGACTTATTCTTTGTAAGCCTAGTACTTATTCTATCGGTCACTTTTGCTGAACCACTAAGTTACGGGGATGTAAACACACCAGCATCGGT
>NC_068981.1:134423919-134425793 GCF_001194135.2 Octopus bimaculoides
GACTACTAACCGAGACCTTTGGAAATGTGCTGTGCGTGAGAAGACCCGGCAAGCCAAGTGAGATCATTGCCAGTGCCCCTGGACTGGCTCTTGTGCAGGTGGCACATAAGATGCACCATTTTGAGCGTGGCCTTTGCCAGTACCACCTGACTGGCCTTCGTAAGATTTTCGAGCGAGATTGTTGCCAGTGCCCCTAGACTGGCTCTTGTGCAGGTAGCACATAAAAGACACCATTTTGAGTGTGGCCGTTGCCAGTACCGCCTGACTGGCCTTCGTGCGGGTGACACGTAAAAGCACCCACTACA
This sequence comes from Octopus bimaculoides, assembly GCF_001194135.2. Classification (NCBI taxonomy): domain Eukaryota; kingdom Metazoa; phylum Mollusca; class Cephalopoda; order Octopoda; family Octopodidae; genus Octopus; species Octopus bimaculoides. The sequence continues at coordinate 134,424,225 of NC_068981.1, forward strand.
CTCTCTGAGTGGTTGGCGTTAGGAAGGGCATCCAGCTGGAGAAACTCTGCCAAATTAGATTGGAGCCTGGTGTTGCCATCCGGTTTCACCAGTCCTCAGTCAAATCGTCCAACCCATGCTAGCATGGAAAGCGGACGTTAAACGATGATGATGATATATATATATATACATATATATGACAGGCTTCTTTCAGTTTCCGTCTACCAAATCCACTCACAAGGCTTTGGTCGGCCCGAGGCTATAGTAGAAGACACTTGCCCAAGGTGCCACGCAGTGGGACCGAACCCAGGACCATGTGGTTTGTAAGCAAGCTACTTACCACACAGCCATTAGGTCATCCCATAAGTTCTGTCCAATTTTATCTTTTTTAAAATTGAATGAAATTTAATAGTATTTTAGAATCTAATGGAATTAAAAATTATTTTTATGCATTTGTGTACATTTAAACTAATTAAATATTATTTTACAGGATAATAGAATTAAAATTTCTTTGATTAAAACCCTTTCTAACATGGAAGTATCCAAAGAGCATTTGAGGCACATAATGCTTTATGAGTACAAAAAAGGAAACTTTGCAGCCAAAGCGACTCAAAACATACACTTAGTTTATTTGAAAGAATGCTTGAATGAAAGAACTTGCAGAAGATGGTTTGCAAAATTCAGAAGTCAAGATTTCAGCCTTGAAGATGAAGATTGAACAGGACGTCCAGTTGAGCTTGATGATAAGCTCCTTGAGGCATTACTTGAAGAAAATCCTGCATTACCAGTTGAAGAATTGGTAATAAAGCTTAGTTCAAACCATACAACTGTTCATCATCATCTTCAACAACTTGGAAAGGTTCCTAAACTTGCAAAATGGGTGCCTCATGAATTGTCTGAACGCAGCCGCAAATCCTGAGTTGACATCTGCTCTTCTCTCCATTCTTTCGACCTCACTTCAGCCTTTTTGTATAGACTTGTGACTGGTGACGAAAAATGGATCTTCTATGGAAATGTTAAGCATCATAAACAGTAGCTTGGTAAATGGGAAAAAACTCAATCACAACCGAGAAGGGAACTTCATGGGAAAAAGGTTCTTCTCTTTATCTGGTGGGATTGCAAAAGAGTAATTCACTTTGAATTGTTACCACCGAATGCAACAATCAATGCTCAAGTCTATTGTCAGCAATTAGAGTGTTTGAACCAAGCTTTGAAGAAAAAAACTTGCTTTAGTGAATCGAAAAGGAGTGATGTTTCATCAGGACAATGCGTAACCCCACACTTCAGAGGTCACATCACCGAAAATTGAAGAGCTTGGGTGGGAAAAAATTCCTCATCTACCTTATTCTCCTGACCTTGCTTCTTTGGACTACCATTTGTTTAATAGTTTACAGAATCATTTGGGGGACATAACTTTTGCAAGCCAGGAGGAGGTCAAAACTGACATTTCAGAGTTCTTCGCTTTGAAACCAAAAGAGGTTTACATTGATGGGATTAAAAATCTTGCAAATAGATGGAAGGAAGTCATAGATAATCAGGGAAAGTACATTGATGATTAAATTTCAATTAAATATAACATTTGATCACTTG
>NC_068981.1:134425831-134430816 GCF_001194135.2 Octopus bimaculoides
ATATATATATATATATATATATATATATATACATATATATATATATATATATATATATATGTATTATGAGGGGATCATTAGACCAAATAGTTAAAAAAGTTCACTTCACAACCATGAGGTTTGGTGTTTTCCAAAATCTCAGGTTGATCTATGCCTTGTAAATCAAACTAGGTAGTCAGAGACAGTATGGAAGTCCATTGGATGGACTGTACACTGTGTCATTCTGATTCTGACTGTGTATTACATTAATGGTGCATGTGTGTGTAGAATACTCAGCCATTTATATGCTAACTCACTGTTCAAACAACTGAATCCCTATCATCAACCAATAGAGAACTATCTATACATCTGTACGTGCTTGTGTGTGTGTAAATGATTTAGATGTCAATAATTCTATTTAAAAAAGCTACACAATATTATACTTGCTTACATGCAATAGTGTTATTTAAAGAACAAAGAATCTTTAGAGCTCATCCAATCCTTCAACGTTGTTGGTTTTTATCCCTCCAAAAGTGTAGTTTTTGATCTATCAAGAATTATTACTAATAGGCATTACAGGATGAAGAATGAAGAACAGTAAATCACATTCTGTCAAAAGCTTATATAATTATATAGATTGAAATGGTTTGTTATGTAAAGAATATTTTCTTATGCACATATCTGATTTTTCTTGTGCATATGTTGTGAGTATTAGGAGCATCAGAAGTATATATTCAAAATATTTATGCTGTTATAAATATTTATATGATCTCTTAACCATCATAATTCTTTCTGGTTGTATGAGGGATGATTCTTTGAAGTGTTTGGTTTGGTTATAAGATGGACATTAAGTGCTCAAATTCATATTCCAACTATTCCTACATATATCTTAATTTGCAGTAGCAACCAATTCATACTTAGTTGTATCAAAGATATTCTAGTTATGACCATCCTGTGTCACCCCCACCCCCCCACCTTTCAGACAGTGTACATTCAAGACTATGTTATACAACTCAGCCTTAGATATTATATTTTTTAAGACAGTAAGGTGAGATTTGAGGGAATTTAGCTACTATTTCTTGCAATACAAGTAATTATGTAGAGGGTCCCTTGCTTGCTTGTAGAAAAAGAAAAAGAATATTGTCATTGCTTTGTTAGGGAAGTAAGGTTGTACCAGTTACACTTTTTCAGGGCCTCCAAAACTGCTGGGAGAAGTAGGAGAAGTCATCCTTGGACAGCAAACCTCATTCAATTGCTGGCAAACACAGTGGACTCTCCAAAAGACACTGATGGCTGGACGGTGGTGTTAAACTGAGTAGTAGGCTTCCACAGAATCTCTATCTACCAAATTTCATTCACAAGGTCTTTGATTGGTCTGAATCAAATGTAGGAAATACAGTAATATAATACTTTTATGTAGCTGTTTAATCTTGGTCTGATAATGTTGTAAAGATGTCTGGTATATTAAAGATAACTTAATATAGATAGCTCAGTGTACTCTTTTAATAGGAAATGGACTCCTTTATTGTGAACAACATAAAAATTACATCTCATGAAATATCAAAGACCTTATCATATGATTAATACTAACATGAAATAATAGAACATTTCATATTGTTCTTATAAGAATTACTGATTCATTTATGCTTTATTTTCCCCGATAAATTAACAGTAACATCACTGAGTTTAACAATATAATATATCATTTCTATTCAGCTGTATTCGTCTTTATATCTTATAAATCCTTATATATTGATTGGATCTGTTTTACTTGGAATAACTTTAGAATTAATCTCGGTGTGTGTAGTTTAGAGTGAAAAGATTTTTCTGTTTTCATAAAACAAGAAGCAAGTGACATTTTATATCGCTGGGATAAGAATATTATTTCATATTTCATGGCACTAGTATTTATTTTGTGGCCCTTCATATCCCATGGTTCAGTAGATATCAGATTGAAATAAGAACTGGGGTTGATAGATACAGATATGGCAGTGTGTTTAAGAATCTCACTTTGCAACCACATGGTTTCAAGTTCAATCCCACTGCACGATACCTTGGGCAAGAGTTTTCAACTATAGCCCTGGGCTGACCAATACCTTGTGTATGAATTTGATAAACAAAAACTACGGGGAAACCTATCATGTGTGTGTGTCTGTGTATGTACGTGACTGTACATATGTTTTGTGTCTGTATTTGTCTCCCACAACCACTTGAAAACCAGTGTTGGTTTGTTTATGACCTCTTAACTTAATGGTTCAGTAAAAAAAGGTCAATACAATAAGTACCAAACTTGAAAAACAAGTACTGGGGTTGATTTGTTGGACTGAAACTCTTCAAGGTGGTGCCCTAGCATGGCTACAGTTCAATGACTGAAACAAGTAAAAGATAAAAGAACTAAAGTTTTGAAGATTTCCCCCTCTGTGGTTCCTGTCTAATTATTGAAACCAGTAAAAGAGTAAAAGGATTGTACTCAATACTGAGTAAGTATCTTACACTGATAGCATAAAAATCACAAACATAATTATATAAATGTCTTTGTAATCATATTTTCCAAGTCACGTCTATTTGTGAGTGCACCATGCAGCAATTTCTGTTCATCTCTCATAGAGAGTCCACTTTCCTCACATCATCATCATCATCATCAACTCCAGGGCATTACTGTCTCAAGTCCAAGGGCTCATAGGGCCAGTTACCTGGTCTCCATGTTGTGTAAGTGACTGAGCTTACAACATTCCCCCTGACCAGGGTGCCAGTCTGTTGCAGGGTCACTCATTTACAGCTGAGTGAACTGAAGCTATGTGAAATGAAGTGTTTTGCTCAAGAACACCATGCACTGCCTGGTTTGGGAATTGAAACCACGATCTGAGGATCATGAGTGCAACACCCTAATCACTAAGCCATACACTTTCACATTGGGGCCAGAAAAATCTTATTTTAAGCATCTGCTGATCTTTTACAAACTTCTACACTGGATTTATTTATTACTCGCATATTTGGGATAGTACATTTATACCTTTACACCCACATTCTATACAGCATTCATGGTGTTTATTATCTTGTAAAAGGCAATCCTATACTGACCAATAAATTTCAAACAATGACTCACTGTCAATCAGGTACAGCTTTATCTCTTTAACATACTTCAGTTTTCCTGAACTTGATAACTTCATGTTATCCCATCGAAAGCCACCCTGTGTAACTGATTTTCTATTGATATCCCTTACCATTTCATGTTACAAACACCACATTAAACCATTTCTTTAAACTTTCCTTCCACAGAACTGCATTCTTCTAAATTCTCTTTCTTCCCTGTTGTTCTATTTAATTAATAACCTTCAGCAATCTTCAGCATGAAATCCACTCAGTAAACGTAATCATTTATAAAAGAGAGAATCCATAGAATATTGATAGATTCAGTTGTCATGATGCATGAAAACTCTAATATTTTAAGCTCTTGTCCTTCATTGATTAACTGTTGCCAACACAGAGCCTGTCCAGTTTTCTCAGATTCTGGATTTACTCCAATCATATATAGCTCCAGTCCTGGGTTATAGACTTAATCCATTTCCTGGTTTAGCATCACCATCTGGTCATGAATACTGTTCTGATTACTGTGACTAAGCCATTAAAAAAAAAACAAACACAAAAAAACTATTGGGACCAGAGGCTAAGATAATTCACTCTTGTTTATTCTCTTCCTCCTCTCCTTCCATTTACCCTTTTACATTCAAATTACTTTGTCAAATGTAATGCTTATTTATTCGCATTGTTTTGAATTGATCATTCATTACCTTCTGGCTACAAGATTTTGATGATGTGATTGTTTATTTTTTAAAATGACATTGTAGAGTACTTGTGATAGGCTGGATCTGGTTGGTTTAAACATAAAACATAGAATATTTGGGTTGAATATAGCTGGCTTAAATGCTATAGACTTTAAAAGCACATGCACATCTATAAATATACACCTAAACTTTATATAAGTTGTCCTTAACAGAAAATTAGATTTTCCATCTTGTTTGTACTGTTCACATTCATATAATCCACAAGAAATCTAGATATACTCTCCACATCAACTTCAACATAAAAGGAGCAATTCTTTTAATAAAACCCACCATTAATATAACCATTATTATAGTGCAATATACTTATATAATAAATATATGTATACATACATGTATTAATATATACAATGTAGAGCAGAAATTGTTTCTGATTTCATTTCTACATTATATTTCTCTGCCAGAGGAAACAAATTTATCTTGAAATATGGTTTATCATTTTCAGAAACCTTTTTGTTGTAAATGCCTGTATCACAACTTTTCTATTGGTATTTTCAATAAACTGGCAAATGTTCTACTGTGTAAAAGTCTACTAATCTATTATCTTTTGATAAAGTTGGACATTAAAAGAAAATGTGCCTGAATATCTTTTTATAATTGCTACATATTCAACTGTTAAAATCTATTTTTTTGTCTTATGTGGGGAATTATTAATATTGTATTGTATTTTGGGAAATCATTATGCCGATAATAAATACACACAATTGTTCTATCTCACTTCTTTTTCTATCATTTTCCATCTAGTTAACCATTCAACTGATCAATTGTTTCATTAATCATTCAGTCAATTAATTGACCAATTATAATAAAAGAAGTGAAATAGAGCATGTGTATCATCATCATCATCATCATCATCGTTTAACGTCCGCTTTCCATGCTAGCATGGGTTGGACGATTTGACTGAGGACTGGTGAAACCGGATGGCAACACCAGGCTCCAGTCTAATTTGGCAGAGTTTCTACAGCTGGATGCCCTTCCTAACGCCAACCACTCAGAGAGTGTAGTGGGTGCTTTTACGTGTCACCCGCACGAAAACGGCCACGCTCGAAATGGTGTCTTTTATGTGCCACCCGCACAAGCCAGTCCAGGGGCACTGGCAACGATCTCGCTCGAAAATCCTACGGGAGCCAGTCAGGCGGTACTGGCAACGGCCACGCTCAAAAT
>NC_068981.1:134431094-134440689 GCF_001194135.2 Octopus bimaculoides
CACATTTCCAAAGGTCTCGGTCAGTAGTCATCGCCTCGGTGAGGCCCAATGTACGAAGGTCTTGCCTCACCACCTCAGCCCAGGTCTTCCTGGGCCTACCTCTTCCACGGGTTCCCTCAACTGTTAGGGTGTGGCACTTTTTCACGCAGATATCCTCATCCATTCTCACCACATGTCCATACCAGCGCAATCGTCTCTCTTGCACACCACAACTGATGCTTCTAATGTTCAGCTTTTCTCTCAAGATACTTACACTCTGACGGATATTCACATTGACATTACACATCCAACGGAGCATACTGGCTTCTGTATGTGTTTATTATTGGCATAATGACCCTCCCAAGGTAGAACAAACTCTATTTCAACCTACAAGTACAAATCAAGAATCTTGCAAACAAGACACAAAAACAAAATTAATATTGTATATTTAGCAAAAACCTCTGCTTTAACATTAAGTCATAGAAATTTGTATCCTTTTTTGCTTTAATTCCCCTCTGCTGAACCAAATTGAATGTTGGTTGTGTGAGGACCTTTCCTTTGATTTCATCAGTTCATCAGTTTTAATTCTAGGTTTTCATCCTTTGTGTTTCAGATCATCAACCCTTGTCATAGTATGTTGTTTCAATTTTTGTTGTATACCTCTTAACTGATTTAAAAATGGAAAACATGCTTTTCCCTTTGGATTGGCAGTCATTAGAGTGTCAGACAAAATGCTCTGCAGTATTTATTCTGTCTCTTTATATTCTGAGTTCAATTCCTGCTTGGATCGACTTTGCCTTTTAACCTTTCAGGATAGATAAACCAAAGTATCAGTGAAGTACTGAGGTTGATGGTATCAGCTAACTCCCATCAAAATTGACTAAATCAGAAACCATTATTTATGCTTTCAGCTTCTATATGTTAGCTTTTGTCCTCAAATTTAATTGCTTAATTGTAATATTGTTCACACTAGTAATCTGGAGACCTGAACTCATAAATGTAAATTTTGAATAAAATACAAACAATATTCCATCATCATACACATTTAACTGTCCTTCACATACACCATGTAATTCTTAAAAGGAATTGTTTTAACAAGGTTTTGTTATTTCCCCAACATAGGTGTCTAAGTGCATTTGCACTCTAAATTTTGAAAATTATCTGTACTTCAGACTTCTATTAATGCTATTACTGTGACTCCTGCTGCTCTTTTTTTCTATTATTTAATTTGAGATAAGGAAGATTAGTGTCCAAAGCCTTTTCATGCCTTCCTAGATTGTTGGTTAGCAGTAGTAATATTACTGGCTCAGAATTATTCTAAACTCTTAATAGTAATTGCTGCTCCTGTAGCAATGTAATAAGCTAAATATCTGAGCATGATATACATGTCATTCAATCTTTATTATTTCACGACACTGATTCTCAATGCTTCATACTCATGCCTGGGGCAATAGATGTTGCAATTGTATCGTTGTTTAGTGAGGAGACTATATAAATATTTGAGCATCAACTGTCAGGATTTATGTGTCTTTGTTTTTTTGTACTGAAGCCAACCAAATAGCAAGTGATTGCTGCCATTCATAGTATCATAACAGCCAACAAAACTATTCAATTCAATTTGTCATTGTATACAAATACAACAAAATGTCATGGCTTCAAACCTTTCTGCAGTAATTCTATTATACTTGGTCAACAAGGCACATTAAGCTGCTTGCCCTAAACAACATATCGGAATAATAAGTACCAATCTCACTTCACAGCTGAGTGCTTATATATTTATTTATTTATTTACTCACTTACATTTGAAGGAACAATAAACCATAAAGTTATATGCTTCAATAATTTCTTTGAAAATATTAAAATCTTTCAGAGCCATTTACACCTATTGTTTACTTAAGTATTAAAACTTTTTAAGTGATATGATTTTATGTGGAATCTTTAAGAAAAAGTTAAGAGGATGAAAAATTAAAGAAAGGTACTGAGATATAAATGGAAATAAACAAGATCTTTTTATACTTTTATATTGTAGACCAGACTGATCTGAATGAATTTAGTTTATATTGGAAACATCAACTGTTATAAGAAAGATGCCTGAGCATGAATAAATGTAGACTATTCTAACATTTCAAAAGATAATCAAAAGTGCAGCTTTGAATAGCATTGATAATTACAATGAGAAATTGCTATAAACTATGGCTCAGCTAAATTTATTTACCACAGAAATTGATTTATAAGCTATAGCTTGTCTATGATATCAACTTCATTGTCATTGTTGTCATTGGTTTTAATATCTTTTTTTTTACAATGTTGGCACAAGTTGGAGAAGTCTACTGTACACAAAGAATAATGATATCCAAGTGCCCTTGTTCTTATCCTCTTTTTCACATATTTTCATTCATTTGTTTATCTGAGAAAATGGTTAAGCTATTAACGGAATTTATATTTCACTTGAATCAGATTAATATACTTTTGCATCTCAATTGCTGTCATTTTTATTATACAAGGATTAATTACCTTTTATTGACAAATATGAGAACCATAACGTATTCTGTTTAATTAGAAGAAATCATGGCAAACAGTTTGAAAGTATGGCGGAAAAATGAAAATGAATGGATAATTGAATTGCTTTGTCGTTATATAAATGGAACTATAGTTTTATTACAGTCAGAACTATTTAGTCATAAATATTATCACCATCAGGATTATTTCAGTGTCTGGTTTTTCCATGTTGCTATAATTGTATGGATTGGTAATACAGTATATTTACATACATCTCAATTTAGCATTATTTTTACTGTGATACTAATATTCTTTAATTCTTTTTCATACTTATATCAATTACTTTCACATTTCATAGATTACAACCAATACAACACAACATAACATTGTATGTATTAATCTTCATCATCATCATCACATCTATGTATTCATCATCATCATCATCATTTTAAATTCTACATTATCATATTTTCATGGGACAGACAAGATTCATTGAGGCATTTTTGCCATAGTCAGATGCTCTTCCTGTTACCAACCCTCACTAAGCAAGGTAATATTTCCCCCTCATCCTTTGAACTTGAACAGCTCAATGGCCAGCCCTGTTTTCACTGAAGACTGCAAAGACCACCATTGATTGATAGTGACATTTATCTAAAATTAGTGTACAATGTCACATCAAGAAGACATGAACACACACACACACACACACACACAGCATCGACCACATTCAGATGGTGTTTTTTACATGCCACCAGCACAGGGAGCCATTCAGGCGACACTGGCAACGACCCACGCATGAATGGTGCTTATTGTGTGCCACCAGCACAAAAGCCAACAAATCATATATAACATATTACTCTCCAACTGCTGCTCGTTTATACATCATCATCATCATCATCATCATTTTAACATCTACTTTTCCATGCTCACATGAGTGACATGGAATTTGATGAAGCAGATATTCTATAGCCAAATGCCCTTCCTCTCCTCTCCGTGCCACCAATGTTATCCAAGGGGGAGGCAAAGGTGGATACAGTTTGACACCAGTGACATCGCAACTTATTTCCACAGCTGAGTGAACTGGAGCAACATGAAATAAAGTGTCTTGCTCAAAAACACAACACACAACCTGGTCCAAGAATTGAACTCACTACCATGTGATTATAAATCTGACACTCTAACTACTGAGCCATGCACCTCCACAACCAAGATAGTAGTTAATAGTTGTATAAATTTATATTCAATTTGTGCCTTGCCTCCATATTATTCTTAGTACTGTCATTAGTACTAAATTGGTTCTCAGTTAAAGTAAGCTGTCTTTATTATCATCATCAGTATCAATATGTTCTCTTTTTTCTATGCTTGTATGCAACAGACAGTTTGTAGAGGCAGGTTTTCTATAGTTGATGCACTTTCTGTCACCAGCCTTCACTTGTTTCTAAGAAAAATGTGTCCTCATGACCAGATATGTTTTCATGGAACACTGGAAACAAATAACACTATTTATATGATAATGACACTCATTTATAACTATTACAAGATGCCAAAAAATGGGGATATACACACACTCGCACGCACAGAAAGAGAGAGAGGGAGAGCACGTATCCTTTCATTTCCATCTCCTAAATGTATTCACAGCCCATGGCTATAGTAGAAGACACTTGCAGTAGTATATATTAATTTATGCATGATCCCCATGTTAGTGCAATCTGATATATGTACAGTTTTGTCTATTTGTCGGTTTTCTTGCAGTGGCATTGCAATTTTTATGTGGAGTTTGCTGCATTTTTCCTATTCCCATTCTGCATATGGAAAAGAACTATTTCCTAGATGACATTACACTCTGATTTGCTTGCTGTGTAATGATTACCTCCAGGTTTTTCAATTCTTCCACATAAAGACTTCTTTTGCAACATATGCATTAAGCTGCAATGAAATCAGATCATCAGCATACATTAACTTTCACAGATGTCAAAGTCTTGATTTCCATTGTAATGGCCTCAAGAACTAGGATAAAGACAACCAGACAGAGACTTCAAGCTCTTTGTGATTGTTACCTTATATCTTCAGTAAACTCACTGGCTGTCTCAGCCATACTTTCAGTTTCTTCAAAATAATTTCTCAATTTAATTTTCTTGCAGTTTCATCCAAACCAGGTCATCAATCATGATTGATCAGCATCTTCTAAGACTATTGGTTTTTTGGGGGGTTTTTTTTTATATTAGGAAAGCTATAGAAACCATGCGGAAGCAGATAGTGGAGCATTGCACATTCCTCTGGCTTGCCAGCCCTTGTCAAACCATCTAACCCATACCAGCGAGGAAAACAAACATTAAATGATAATGGTGTGTGTGTGTGTGTGTGTGTGTGTGTACTCTTCTTTTCACATTCTACAATGATTATGAACAAGCATCACCATCATACAAGTAATACTCACTTCCAGTCTTCTGTAGAAAAACATTTCTGGCTATGGGAAATATTATTTTGCTTTGAAACATGTGAGGGTTGGTGACTAGAGGGGCATCTGATCATAGAAAATCCGCATGAAAAAATTCTGTCTGACCCATGCAAGAATGGATAGTGGACATTAAATGATGATGATTAACATGGAAGAAGGCAAAAACAAAGCATTAAATAGTGCACTAAGAGATTCCATTGATGACAAAAATTGTCTTTTTAAATCCTTCATATAGATGTTAGCTAAAAGAGGGCAATACGTGTAGCCCTTGTGGACCCTACAGACTAAGGTGATTGATATAGTTGATTGATTAATGCCTGCAGTTTGATATTAGAAATATTGGGAAAGGAAATAGTTTACTAATCTTATTGCATTATTATTAAAATAAAGAAAAGCTATTCTGAGGAAGTGAGGCAAATTAAGAGAAACTTGTGAGATTGCAATGTTATTATCAGTGTGAATATGCTTGATGCATGTTCGAATTGGGAAACAAGCTATTCACTACGTTTTGTTACGGAGAATATGTCTTGCTTGTTGATAAATGGTATGTATACACCTAGATCAGCTCACAGTGCCATCTACCTAGACTGTGAGATGCTAGTATTTTGGAGTAGTTACCTCCTCGTCAGTCACAGACACTAAGCAGTGCAAGCTGATCTAGGTGTATACACTCCATTTGTCAACAAGTGAAGTATATTCTCTGTGACAAAACTCAGTGAGTAGCTTGTTCCCCAGTTCAAACATGCATCAAGCTCATTCGGACTGATGATAAATTTGCAATTTCACTTATCACTGCTTAGCGCTCCCCCTAAACTGGGGAGAGTATTTGTATAAGTATGATTGCTGGAGTTGCTTAAAGAAATAGTACCAAAATGGTGTACTGTTGCACAAATACACAGTTTTTTGGTATATGTGCGAAATACTAGGAAACAAGTAAAGATGAACAGTAGGTCGATAAACACATTGGTTTTTTTTTTTTTATGGCTTAGTCTGGAAGAGATGCTGTGCTTGTGATGTTTAGAAGACCTATGAAACTAATGGAGTTAGTATAGTTGATATTCACTGTGATTGTCTGTTGATAAAACATGGGCAAGCAAGAGAATTCCAGAGGTCTGACATTTTGGGAAGGAAGGATTGAGTATATTGGGTAGTGTGGAGCCTGTGGAAGGAGTCATGGTTGAGGTGGCATGGGAAAGAGAAGTAAATGTGTAAAGTGGAGGTGTTATATAACTAATTATAGTTCAGTGGAGTAGAGGCTAGTGTAGTTGTGATAGAATTATTAGAGGAAAAGAAACAGGAGACAATACATTTCTGGACCAGTAATGTGTTGTGTGTTGTTGTCAATCAATTGTATAACCATCTTTTAAATGCAGTCAAGGGTATGTGTGAGGGGAATGTGGAAAGAAATATAAGGGCAGATCGAGGAAAGGTTATGAAAATGATAAAGAAATAGGATAGACGCAGTTAAACTGACCTTACAGATATGTTATGATATGTTGGGGCTTTTTTTTTTTTTTGGTCTTTCAAGTTACTTGGTACCTCACTAGTGACTAGTGCTGGTGGCACAAAAAAAAGCACCCAGTTTGCACTTTGAAGTGGTTGGCGTTAGAATGACTTCCAGTCATAAAAACTATGCCAAAGCTGATATTGGAGGTCAACACGGCACTGCTGCTTGCCAAACTGTCCAGCTTGGAAAACAGATGTTAAATGAAAATGATGATGATAATTTTGTGAAACAAATGAATAAATATTTAGGATTTAAATTATTTGTAGCTGGGGTTTTACCATCCAATATTCAGGTACAATTTGTAATCACAATATTAGCAGTTAAAAAATAAGTATATTAGAGAAAATAAGATGGTTCTCAATGTAACGTACAAGTTTAATTGAACTTCTATTTGATGAACTTCAATTTGTTTTTTCATTCAATCACTAAATAAAATGAATTCAGTTTTCAAAGTTATCTCTTCATAACTCTACTGTTTGGCAGAAATTTTCAAAAAATAAGTAAGAGAATCATGTGTCTGTTTATTCTTTTCTTCCTTTCTCTCTTTCTTTCTTACTTTTTTTTGTTGTTGTTTTTGTTTATAGCTGTAAGGGATTTTGTGACATGCTAAGATATTTCCCTTTCAGAATCTGTTTTCTCTGCATGCAAGAAATATTTACTGGAAATTACACAATATTATTTACGAAATTAAATTTTGCTTGTAATTTTTTTACAAAATTCATGCAAATAGCTGATGTATTTAAATATTTTTTTTATAGATTTGCTTTAAAATCATCCAATAAATATAGTTAAAAAATAGAAAATCTTTAATTATTATTCATTTTCTGCTAATACATCCATTTTCTTTAAAATATTTCAGTTTCATGTCTTACAGTGTTAAATCTTTTCAGATTTTAAAATTTGAAATAAACTTCAAGATCCATAAAAGTCTTTCAAAAATACGAAAATGATTATATTTTATTAAAAAGAAGTTTCATTTATTAAATCAATAAATTAATTTCTTAAATATAAAATTTATCTATGCATCATATTCCTCTCTGAGACACAAATCTCTCATCCTTTGTCTCTAAAATACAGTGTATTTGAACTATGCTCTGAAAAATAGCACAACTTAGCTAACTTAGAAAGATTTTGGCCATTATTGGTCCAGGCCTTGTCTAACTTTATAGCACCACCTGGAGTAGTCTTTTAAATTGTTGTTTTAAGACATCATAGCCCACATGTGTAGAGAATTGTTTACCAAGTTGTATGCAATTATCAGTGGTTTCTTTGGCATTTCTTGGAGGAATTTGTTATGATAATGTTACAGGGTCTTTTTCTTCTTTGATTCCTTTCAGAATATGTTGAATAGGGCGGAACCAGTTGAGGTAAGAAGAAAAAGAAAAGTTGTGTCGCAATGTTGTTATGTGAACTTAGATTTTTAGAGAGAGTATGTGGCTCTGGTGCCAAGTATTGAGAGACTTCATAGCTCTGGAGTCAAGTATTGAGGGACTTCTGAATGTGATGCTAACATTTTTGGACAGTGTTGATGGAAAAAAATTTCCCATGTTGTACAAATGCTGCAGTACTCGCAGCAGTGCTGGAGAGAGTAAAGTTTGAGCTTTTTGAGACAATCCCATTTGTCAAAACCTATCATGCCATTTATGTTTTTCTTTGTGATCGATCTCTTCAGTGCTTCAGCTCTCATAATGTTTTGTTTTATGTAAGGAGTCCAGAGTGGGCAGTAACATTCAAGGGGAAACCTGGCAAACCTTGAGATGATGGTTTCAAGATCTCTGGACTGAAAAGTTCTAAGAATCATGTTATCCACACACAGAATTCACTCACTTCATCATTTGCCTTTTTCTTCTGGGTTTTAGCAGTGACTGTTGCCTATTATTCTTGCTCATTTTCTTCACCCTACTCTGGCTCACCTGCTGCCTCTGCTGGTCTCTAAATTCCAATGGTCTCCAACTCAATCAAAAAAGGTTGACTAACCAAAATTGTCCTCTTAAGTATCTTCCATTACATTCCACATACACCAAAGACTAAAACTACTGAACTTTCAAATGGCTACTACTACTCTGGTGACATCTATTCCTTTAAACTAGCTAACCACCTATCCCACTCCATCCAGTCACATCTGACCCACCTGAAATTTTAAAATTTGAAATGATTTAGTATTGCAAGCCATAAAACAAATATTTTAAGCAAAATTTGCAGGAAATAATTAATAATTGAATAAAGATTTCACATTTTTAAACATAGTTATTGAATGATTTAGAGGAAGCCCTTGAAAATATTTAAAAACATTAGGTTTTGTTAAAAAAAGTTTTAGCAAAATTTAGTTTCAGAAATAAATTGGTGTAATTTTCTGTAAATATTGCTTACACACAGAGAAAACAGATTTTGAAAAGGTAAACATCTTAGAAACACCTCATCTGTATATCTTTCTGTCTCACCTCCTAGATTCTGTAATAAACATTTTTCCCAATGTTACTAACTCAGAACTACAACCATCTAGGACTCTTTTTCCACTTACATTTTTGCTGAAGATATTGACCTACTGATTTTCAAACTGAATAGAAGCCTCATTAATCTCACCAGTCTGAAGAGAGAATGCAAAGGTCATGGGTACTTCCACTTCTCCATTGACTAACTTAAAGAAAACACACACAAAAAAAAAAACCTCTCATTATTGATATCTTACATGAAAATTGATTTCTTTTCTTTATTTTTGTCTACTTAACACTGTCCTACAGTTTTTCAAATTGTAGCAGTTTTCATTTTGTGGCTGAAAAAAAAATCAATGAAAGTAATTTTGAACACACCAAATATATTTAGCGAGAACAAGAGAAACAAATGTGCTGTGAATTTTGAAACTCTATGTTTCATTGGTTGTATTGTAATTGATAGTGTACTTTCTGTATTCCTTTAATATTACATTTTTGGTTAACTGAACTTTTCTTCTTTTGGTGGGAAGAATGTGGAAGTAGAAGCATGTATTTATAATTTTGATTCAACTTCTCTTGACTCATTAAAATTTGTACTATTGCTATCAAAATTATAATATGCATTTACAATCAATATATACATATATATATATATATATCATCATCATCATCGTTTAACGTCTGCTGATGGTATATATATATATATATATATATATTGAT
>NC_068981.1:134441219-134441472 GCF_001194135.2 Octopus bimaculoides
TTGATTATTTTGGGTTAATTGCTTCATTAGGTGGGTTGTAAATATGTATTTTAAACTGTTATGATTTAGGAGGAGAACTATAGCATTTCATTTAAAATGACTCTATATTTTGGTTCATGTACTGCTGTTAACAATAACAACAACTATAATAATTGTTTCATATTTAGGCACAAGGCCAGCCATTTAGCAGTGACTGTTGCCTATTATTCTTGCTCATTTTCTTCACCCTACTCTGGCTCACCTGCTGCCTCTA
>NC_068981.1:134441588-134448882 GCF_001194135.2 Octopus bimaculoides
ATTTAGCAGTGACTGTTGCCTATTATTCTTGCTCATTTTCTTCACCCTACTCTGGCTCACCTGCTGCCTCTAAGTTGATTACATCGACCAGAGAACTTGAATGATAATTTTATTTCATCGACCCTGAAAAGATGAAGAGCAAAGTTAACCTTTGCAGGATCTGAACTCAAAAGATAAAAAGACAGAAAACAAATTCTGCTAAGCATTTTGCCCAACGTGCATATGATTCTGCCAGCTCAATAATAATGATTTCTCGATTAGCCACAAGAATCCATGTATGTGTGTACCTTGTACACACACAAACAAAATATTGAAATGGGGGCAGGGATTACAAAAGTATTTAGGGATAGACTAGATGAAGTTATACAGGAACAGGAAGAATAAGGATGTTAGACAATGACCATATTAAAAATATAAGGATTAAAGAATACAACACATATACAATTATATAGCAATAATTAAAACAAATAAATAAAAAAATTAAAACAATTTATGTGTCTTGCTCACATATAAATAAGGAGTATCTCTCATTCTACCTGCCATTTACTATACTGAAACTATGGTGCAGGCATGTCTCATATTACCTCTGCTTGTAACTTCACCTTGTACTTGATTCCAAATACTTGGAAGGCTTTTCTTCTTGATCAATGAACAAGCACACTGGCCTACAACTTCCTTCAGTTGTTCCTTTGAGGGCATACTGAAAGCCCCACTTGATTCCACTCTTTGTAAAGAAATGCTAAGTTAGTTTTGTCCTTGCTTGTTCTTGAAACAGTTTCTCATGTAAGAAGGTACACTCTTTTGCAATACATTGCCACCACATTTTCCTTTTATTTATTTATTGGCTGTGTGGTAAGTAGCTTGCTTACCAACCACATGGTTCCGGGTTCAGTCCCACTGCATGGCACCTTGAGCAAGTATCTTCTACTATAGCCTCGGGCCAACTAAAGCCTTGTGAGTGGATTTGGTAGACGGAAACTGAAAGAAGCCCGTCGTATATATGTATATATATGTATGTGTGTGTATATGTTTGCGTGTCTGTGTTTGTCCCTCCAACATCGCTTGACAACCGATGCTGGTGTGTTTATGTCCCCGTAACTTAGCGGTTCGGCAAAAGAGACCGATAGAATAAGTACTAGGCTTACAAAGAATAAGTCCTGGGGTCGATTTGCTCGACTAAAGGCGGTGCTCCAGCATGGCCACAGTCAAATGACTGAAACAAGTAAAAGAGTAAAAGAGTAACTGGGATATATCTATGCCTATACATTTTTTCGGTTGATTGTGCTAAAAACCAAAAAACAAAAAAAAATGCTTTAGGGGGCTCTAACATTTATTTATTGGCTAATATAACATTTTGACTAAAACCTGCTCCCATTTTAACCATTGATTTTGTGTCAAGTATGCAAATAGATATATGGACACAAACATGCAAGAATACATAAAAATATTATATGTATGTATGTAAGCAAGCAAGCTGTAGAGATATATGGGTGGCTCATGGTTTGAGGGTTCCATACATGACACTTAACAAAAGTTCTGTTTTTCCTCTTTGTTCCACTATCCTTATGTGCATGCTCATACATGTATTTCAGTAATGGGCTTTTGAACAGCTTTCTTCTGTTAAATTCAAAAACATAGGTGGTCTTTAAACTAATCTGTTGGAGAAAAGAGAAATTTAAAGGAATTAAAAATATGTAATGTTATTTGAAACTGAAACTATCTTTCAATCTTATAAGCTTTGCTTAATCATTAAATTTTCCTTGCATGTTTTCACATTTATATATGAAAATTTTTTGATAAATCAATTTAGTGAAATAAGTTTTGTGAGCTAGATTGTCATAATGTTGACAATAGTTTTATGGTCACAACAGTGACAAATCCTTTTTTCTCCTCTTAGCCTTATTTCAACATGGCTATTTGTATTGGAGTAGAAGGAAGAGTTTGCTTGTCACAGTGGTGGTAGCACCAATATAAACAAATACGCCCCACAGCCAAACATTCGTGAAAATCAAAATATTAGCACAGATTTTTAAATATAGGGAAAAGACACATAAAAAGAAGACTAGCAACAATGAATAACTTGACACGCATGCATGCATGCACACACACACACACAGAGAAAAAGCAATAACTTTATTACAAATAGTGGTGGCAAATTTGATATAAATATTTTCAACATAAAGTCAAGCAACAACAATGTCATATATACAGAAATAACTCACTTTATGAGGACCCACTTTACAAGACACTGGATTTACAAGTTTTATTTTTCAAGTAAAAGGTCCAAATTTTGAATAAAGTGCAAAAGTTTCTACTACCATAGCAAATGCTTCTGCGTGTTACTGAGAAATTTATGGAGAGTGAAAAAAGTTCCTTAGCAAACAATTCTAGACTTGGTTTTTAAAAAGAAATCTACAGGTCTGTCTATGAGTGCTTGTGAATCAGCAATCGCGTTTACAAGTGATGGTGTGCGTGAGTCTAGTGTGAGAGAAAGTGATTCAGAAAACGATTATACTAATAATATTTTTTATTATAAATGATCTTGACATTCTTTTTACTTTATATAAAATATTCTTTAAATTCTACTGTTGTTTTATTTCGTTTATTTACAAGTATTATAAATTTTATAGGTAAAATATTTTTATGGGAACAAATTACAATTCATAACATTACTACTATGAGAAATTATTGCTCTGCTTTACAAGTTTTTGCTTTACAAGCAATCTCCAGGAACAAACAGACTTGTGTATCGAGGCATTACTGTACACACACATTTTACAGAGAGTAAATGTTAAAGGTTTTGGAAGCTATTTTGTTAATATTCTTTCTCCACTTCTCAAAACGTTTATGGACATAAATAAATCCCAGTGTGGAAAACAAACAAAAATGTGGTGGTGGTGTAGTGCAAAGGTGGGTATTGCCTGAGGAAATGGTCCAAGAACAGACAAAGAGATATACCTCTTTCTTCCAAAGAGTGGAATTGAGTGTAACTTCCAATGTGCCCTCAAAGAAGCAACCGAAGTAACTCCTGGACAAGTTATTGTCCATTGGTCAGAAAAAAAAGAAAATCATACAGATGTATCTTGCTTGTATTAAGAATCAAGAGTATGATGTGGGATAGTATGAGATGGTAAAGTATGAGAAGGTAAAGAGCTGGAAGAAACACTACCAAGTATTTTGTGCACTAACGGTTCTGCCAGCTTGCTACCTTAATCTTTATAATATATTCTTTTTATAAGCTCAATCTTTTTATTTCTTTTGTTTTTCAGTTGAATATACCATGTAGTAAACTGTTTAAGAAATATATGAAATTACTCTGATGCTGGCTGTGTCATGACAAGCTAGAGAAATGATCTAAAACAGGGGTTTTCAAACTGTGGTCCGTGGACCACAGGGGGTCTGCAAGGATAAGGCAGGGGGTCCGTGGACAGCAAATACTTTTTATGGGCAATTTGATTTTATATATGTTTTTTAATCGAAATCTTTTAATAGACAATAAACCTATTTGTTAAATACTGTTAAATAAATAAATGTAAAAATATATGTTATTTTAAGCAAATATTTATGTATAAATTTCATAAGCGTTCATAAGGGGGTCTCTAAGGTAAAGCCTGAAATATAAAGGGGTCCGCAAGTCAAAAAGTTTGAAAACCCCTGATATAAAAGATAAACCTGTCTAATTATTAAGTGGAGCTCAGTATTATAAAGATTCATCATCATCATCATCACCACCACCTTCATTTAACGTCCATGTTGATGTGGGTTGGACAATTTGACCAGGGCTGGTAAGCTGGAAGGTTGCACCAGACTCCAGTCTGATTTAGCATGGTTTCTATGGCTGGATGCTCTTACTACCATCAACCACTCCGAGAGTGTAATTGGTGCTTTTATGTGCCACCAGCATGGGTGCCATTTGCGTGACACCAGTATCCGCCACAACTGCGATTTTACTTGGCTCGATAGGTCTTCTTCTCAAACACGACATAATGCCAAAGGTCTCGGTCATTCATCATAGCCCCCGTGAGACCCAACACTTGAAAGGAGCTTTTGAGGTCCAACACTCAAAAGGAGCTTTTTAGGAAGGGCATCCAGCTGTAGAAACTCTGCCAGATCAGATTGGAGCTTGGTGCAGCCATCTGGTTCGCCAGTCCTCAGTCAAATTGTCCAACCCATGCTAGCATGGAAAGCGGACTTTAAATGATGATGATGATGATAACAAGCTTGGTATTTCTGATGACAGATTTTGGTGTGTAGAATGAGATTCAGTTATTGTTGTACAATTTTTTGGCATCATCTAACTTTTCTGTAAATGCCTTGGGTGTATACAGTACATCTATTTATTTATTTATTTATTTGTTTGTATGGTATGTATACGTGTGTGTTTGTGCATTTACACCTCTGGAATATAATGTAATGTACATGGTTACCTTTTTTCTTTTTATTTGTGTTGTTTATAGTAATTTTTGGATCTTACTTAATATCTGCAGGTGTCTTTTTCTTGCTTTTTTTTGTTTCTTTTTTTATTTTTATCAGTTTCAACCTGCTTATTAATGTTAGATAGTTTTCACGCTGTTTTTCCTAATGGCAAAAATCAGTAAGAATTCTACCATGTCAATGATTTTTATGCTGTATTTAGATCTTAAAGGTGCTTCTGTTGTTACCTTGTATTTTGGAAACAGTACAAACTGGAAGATTTTGACAAACTCCAAAACCTGTAAAAAAAATTTTTTTAAATGAAATATTTGAAAAGCACACAAGTATAAGAGTTTTCAATTGTGTGTTTGCCATTTTAAAACTTCATTCCAAAGTTAATAAAGTATTAGTTTCCATGTTAATAATTATTAGACTTGTCTGTTTCTGAACATAAGTCTGGACGTTTAAAGTTGTAGGTTCATGCAAAATATTGCTTTCCATTGAAGTTAGTTATTTTATGTCACCAGGTGACTATCATCTACTTATTGCAGTCATTGGACTGGACCCATGCTGGAGCATCACTCAGAAGGGTTTAGTCAAACAAAGTGACCCCAGTGCTAATTATTTAAGTCTGGTACTTATTCTGTTACTCTTTTGCCAAACCACTAAGCTACAAGGAAGTAATGAAACCAGCCAGTTGTCAGGTGGTGGTGGACACAAATACACACACAAACACACGCACGCGCGCGCGCACACACACACACACACACACACACACACACACACACACACACACACACACACACACACACACACACACACACACACACACACACACACACGGGGCTCCCACACAGTTTCCATTCACCAAATTCACTTACAAAGCATTGATCAGCTTTTGAAAATATAGTAGCTGGAATATAATGTTATGTACATGATTACCTCTTGTGTCTTTATAGTAATTTTTTAATCTTACTTAATATATGCAGGGGTCTTTTTCTTGCTTTTTCCTTTTCTTTTCCTTCTTTTTTTTTATCAGCTTCAATCTGCTTATTAATGTTTGATAGTTTTCACGCTGTTTTTCCTAATGGCAAAAATCAGCAAGAATTCTACCATATCAAGGTTCCATACTGTGTAACTGAACCCGAAACCATATGGTTGCAAGGCGAACTTTACAACTATCCAGCCATCCCTGCACCATTATTAATAATAGCATCAATAAGGTGGTGAGCTTGCAGAAACATTACCATGCCAGGTGAAATGCTTAGCGGTATTTCGTCTGCTTCTACGTTCTGAGTTCAAATTCCACCAAGGTTGACTTAGCCTTTCATCTTTTTGGAGTTGATAAATTAAGTACCAGTTGAGTACTGGGGGTCGATGTAATCGACTATCCCCTCCCCCAAATTTCAGGCCTTGTGCCTATAGTAGAAAAGATTATTAATAACATCGATGGGATCATTTTTGTATGTTTGTCTATTGCTAAAGGAGGAATTTTTAGTAACAAAACAATCATTTGGACAGAGGATACACCATACATGCTATAAGTAAGACTTGAATTTATAACCATATGGTCAGTAGTTCAATGACTTGACCGAGTATATTATTTAAAGAGATGCGGAAATTCCAGTCACAGCATGGGCTTTCAGCTCTTATTTCTTTCTGCATTCATAGAGTGAGTACATACAACATTCTTAAATTAAAACCAACGTATACAAATATTGTTTAATTATTGTTTTATGTCCATTTATCCACACTAACACAAGTGGGATAGTTTTTGTCAATGTACATATTTGTTTATTGTTACAGGAGTGTTTTATAGCTACTATTTACTCAATTGTGAAATGAAAAGACATTTTTCCCATGTTGATAAACGAAATTCATATCTTAACAATGCGTCTTTTAATGTCTATAATATTGTTTGAACTCAAGACAATTCGGTCAGCAATCTAGCTTGTTGACCTCTTAGAAAATTTACAAGTAAGGTGCTATGGTCTCTTCAGCACTCCTGATTGTCATAAATTACATTAGTATTTGGTATGCTGAGGTATGGATGCAAACTTATTACACTAAAGTGCTTTTATTCAGTAATAATAGCCTGAGATGTTATTACATAAACATCAACTATAAAACTGAAGATACACCAATGTCAAATAATAGAGAAGCAAAACTGATGCAACAAAAAATGCTAATTGTACACCTGTTAGAAGTCATTCATTTCTAGAAACGCAAGAGCTGTAAGCCACAAATGTGGACCATCAATGATAGGATTAGACACACAACTCACTCTCTCTCCCCCTCTCTCTCTCTCCCCTCTTTCTCTCTCTCTCCCCTCTTTCTCTCTCCCCCTCTCTGTCTCTGTCTCTCTCTCTCACACACACACATTCAGTCATTTGCATTATATCTATTCAGTTTTTATACATGCACTTATGTATGTAAACACTGCTTCTCTTATTCTTACACACATACTTGACAACTTTTAGTGAATGTTGGTCATTAAATGATGATCGATATATAAATATATACACACACTAACACACACACACACATGTATTTGTATGTGCATATATATATATATATATATATGTCTGTAATAAACTGAGGAAAAGAAATCCTTCAACGAGGTGTGTTAAACATCCAATTCACTGGTACGTCAGTTGGATACCATACAAATATTGGTATAATTCAATTATAAAGATAAATTAAATATAATGATATTCAATTGACAATCCAATAATTTATTTGTATTACAATATTACATTAAATACTATGAATATAATATATAACATAATATTATATAACATAAATAAAAGGCCAACAAATCACATGGATTTTCGTCTGTTTCTAAAACCAAAGACCCTGAACTGACTATATATATATATAT
>NC_068981.1:134449393-134450039 GCF_001194135.2 Octopus bimaculoides
TATATATATATATATATATATATATATATATATATATGCATATGTGGGTACAGTAGTAATAGGATAGAATAATGGGAGAAGAGGAGGTAAAAGAATAAGAGAGAGAAAGAGAGAAAAAGGAAATAGTAAAAAGATAGAGTGCACATCAGAATTATTAAGATAAAACTTACTTGGAAGAGGATGTGTAGCATTCAATCATATAATAATATAAATAATATATATGCATATATACATACGTATATGTACATACTTACATCTATACATATAGATCAGTTTTTGGCTGTTTTTCTACTCTCATATTTCAAGCATTTAACAACAAGATACGCTTTTGATAAAACAGTTGCTCCCGCAAAGCAAATTAAATAAAATTTGAGATTTTAGCGGAGGGTCAGAATTGGTAACACAAACAGGACAGTGAAAACAAACAGGAAGATGGGAAGGGGAGGTAGAAGAATAAGAGAAAGAATAATAGGATAGAATAATGGAAGAAGAGGAGGTAAAAGAATAAGAGAGAAAAACGAAAGAGTAAAAAGATAGAATAGTGCGTATCAGAATTATTAAGATAAAACTTACTTGGAAGAGGATGCATGGCATTCAATCATATAAATAATATACATATATATATATATATATATATATATATATA
>NC_068981.1:134450049-134460265 GCF_001194135.2 Octopus bimaculoides
CATATGTGGGCACAGGACGTCACGAAACGTGTACAACAAAAAATATACGAATTCCAAGTACATGGAATATGAACTATTTTTTCGAACAACGAAAGACACAAATGGAAAACAAGACGAGCAACACAAAGAATGACCCTTCATCAGTTGTTGGCTGTTTTTCTACTCTCGTATATATAAATAAATATATATAGAAAGATTAATATTAACAGCCATGCACAATGTTATTGATGCAAGGCTTCATCTAAGGGTCCTTGAACACTTCCATCAGAGATATTTGATACACATTCTGAATGCTGACTGATTCTGGTGGACTCCAGACACTAAGGTCTTGAGAGGAGTTGACATCCTGAGCATTGAGGCAACGTAATCGGTGCACAAGCACTGATTACACTGGACTTGACACCATGTTTGGATGAATGATCAGAGGATCCCTAAACAGATGCTATATGGTGACCTTGTTTGTGGAAAGTTTCCCCAGCAGAAAGTCCTCGTTGGCAGTATGTGAGATATGGAAGATCAATTGGGAAAGCTACACTTGTTGTCTTCATCAATGGAAGAAAAGAGCAACTTTGGATGCAACTTTCATGGATGGTTGGCTTCATGACTGGCATGAACTGATTAGATTTTGGGATTGATCCGGTACCGGACAAGGATTCTGGATTATTTTTCTGTTTTTTTTTTTATTTAATTTTTGAGAGCAGTCAAGTTCATTTTTAGTATTCTCTCTTGTGAGAGCAGTCGAATTTATTTCAGATATTCTCATTTTAAAAATCATCTCTGGCTAATCGTTGACAGGACATTGGTGTTGCCTTGGTGGAGGTTTGCACTCTTTGAATGCTCTTGTTATTATTATTATTGTTCATAAATTAAAATTTTTATTACTTTTGCTTTGTGTTATATCACACAGCTGGCATAATCTAGATTAGTATGACTTCATTGCACTTTTATGTAAATAGAAACAAAAAGGATGAGATTAATAGTCCAACTAATGTATTATTATTTTAGTAATAGTTATAAATGCCAATATAAAATATCTGTTTTTCTATTTTTCAAAAGTAATATTTAGGTTAATATTTAAAAACTCCTTAAAAATCTTTTTTTAAAAATTGGAGTTCGCTGCAACTAAATTTTAGTTCTCCCAATGTATAGGTTATTAATGTATCTTTAATAATGTTTATTTATTATCAATTATTTGAACATCATTATCATTCAGTTTATCATTCTTAAACTATTTGCATCAAATCTTTCAATTCACATTAACATATATTCATGTATACAAGTGGATCATTGAATTGAATTTCTTGGTACTAGTTAGAAAAGATCACTAAAATTAGACTACTATTTAATCTTTTAAAAATCAGTATCCTTTGTGAAATGATTTGAATTTTATTGGTATTCATTGATGTGTATGTATTTATATATAAATGTATGTGTGTGTGCATGCATGCGTGTGTATGTATATAGGCACTCAGCACAGTCTTCTGACCTGTCAGATCCTGTCAAACCATCCAACCCCTGCTAGTATGGAATATAGATGCTAAATGATGGTGTCACTGATATGTACATATATTTATGAGTATTGTTATGCAGATATATATCAATATTATTAATTAACTACAGGCATGCATATGTGTTTAAGAACCTTGGGCAAGTGTCTTCTCTTACAGCCCTGGGTCAAGCAAAGCTTTGTAAGTAGATTTGGTCGATGAAAACTGCAAGAAGTTTGTTATATATATGTAGATACATATACACATATAGATGGTAGCATTTTTTGCCATTCTAACATGGCTGTTCTATACAGAACTATGTTACTACATTTTAAAATGGGGTTAAAATGTAGTAATATAGTTCTCTATAGAACAGCCATGATATAGTAGCAAAAAAAAAATGTTACCATCTAGTATTGTTACTATTTATATCTCATTTAGAAATTTTAGAACTAGCTATTTTGCCTGTTAAATATATATATGTGTGTGTGTGTGTGTGTATTTCCAGAGAAACACTCAACCTGAAATTTGGACCTTCAACACTGTTGGGTTTCAGACCAATGCCAAAATTCTTCAAGTGTAGAAAATCCTGGTTTCACTATGGTCACACTGTTATGTGGGTTCGGCAAAGAGTAAATTATAATCCAAATTATTTATTTCAGTACCTACTCTGCTTGCAACACCAGTTTATGCAAAAGTTGAAAGTGAAAATTTATGTAATGTTTGCAATTTTAGACATTAGAGTGGCTCTTCATCAGCAAACATTACATAAATTTTCATTTTGAATTTTTATGTAAACTGGTTTTGCAAGTAGAATTGGTACAGAAACAAATATAACAAACCATTAAAGATGTGTTAAAAAATTTATTTGTCTTCTTATTATTTGGATCATTCATTCATTCATCACTGTAAATAAAGATAGTGACCTGAGAATATTACATCAGGCTTAGGAAAATATGGCAGTTGGAACTCTACTCTTACAACAAAACAATATCCCACAATGTATTTGCAGTACCAGTGCTGATCCCAACATTTGGGATACTTGATTGGTCTGTAGAGGAAATCCACTCCATAGATATCAAAACTCGCAAAATCCTGACAACAACTGGGAACTTCCACAGAAACAGTGATGTTGATAGGCTCTACCTAAGAAGAAATGAAGGTGGTAGTGGTCTGGAATCAGTGTAGACTGCCGTATGGTATCGCTCAGGCAGCACCTGCTAAACAACAGCAGCAAAAATAAATATATTAATGCAGTCGTGAAAAGTGTACAAGTTAGCAGTGAACTCAAGAAACACTCTCTTCCTGATGATCTCCTATACAGCTCCAAAACAACTGGGCTCCCTTACCGCAGAGAAGACCTGGATGGAAAGCACTCAGCATACAAAAAAAGACCATGCATGGGTATGTTGCCTGGAAGCTTGAAGAAGACAGTAGAATTGACACGAAGCACAGCCTCTCCTGGACACAAGACCACTACGTCACATCACACTTTAAAGGCTATGCGTTTGCAATCCAGGTACAGGAGATTGCCACAAAGTATCTGGTGAACAAGAGAGACAGTGATGCTTTTGTAATCCCAAGGTGCAACCATATGTGTAGGCTCTGTCATGTTTCTGTGAAAGACATTATGCATGTGATTAGCAGCTGCTCTAAAATGTTGTTGCTAAAACAATTTACAATGCTATCCTCAAAAACGACTGTCCTGAATTAAACTTAGAAAATCCCTCTGTTATGGAATACATTCATAAACACAGACTCTAAGAATACTGGTGGAACATTCCCATCTAAACTTCTGTCAAATGTAAGCATAACTGGTTGGATATTGTTGTTTGGGACAGAGGGGCAAAGGTATGTACCATCATAGAGGTTAGCTGCCCTGCAGATATAAATATCTCTTTGAAAATCAAAGAAAAAGAGGATATTCATGGACAACTGCTTCGAAAGCTCCAGCTTCTATATCCAGACTATGAATTCATATTCATACCAATAATAATTGGAGCAGTAGGTTTTGTTAGTAAATGCTTAAAGGAGAATTTGGATAAACTGGGATTTTCAGAAAGAGAAATTGACCACCTAATTCGTTCATTACAAGTCCATTCTGTGAGTGGAACAGTAAAAATATGCAAAGCTTTTTTCAAGTTCCAAATGTGAATTTGTCTGTGTTAACTACATCCCAAAGATGGAGCCTTGTATCTTTGTTGGAAACCAGCTCCCTCCTCAGTGGAAGATTTATAATAATTAAAAAACTTGAAGAGACATACATACATACATACATACAAAAATTAGCAGTTTTCCTGGAATCCCTTCTCTACCCATGTTCTTGCCTGTAGCTGTCAAGTGGAACGTCAATGACATATATCTCACACCAGTTTCAGAAGCCTTGTAAAGAGTGATGGTCATCACTCTTTCCTTTAGAGCAACCTGTTAAAAGAAGAGAAAATGAATACATCCAATGTATATTCAAATCAGATAACACTATTAAAATTATAAATAAATGTTCTATAATTCATAGCTAAATTTAAAATATTATGATTAACAATAAAAATATCCTTGACTATATAAATATGTATTTATCTGAAAGTTTTGCAGATATGTATATACTGCTGAATTCTTACATGTTTTTTTACTGTTTCCATAGTAACAGATATTTATTAGTTATTTCTTCAAGTAATTGGTAGACAAATAAATACATTAGCCTACATTACTCAAACATAAATCTGAGATTATACCTAATTTCTAAAATCAAATAGAAATACCATCCAAATCTCCCTTAAATGATAGCTTACCATCTTAAAAAAGAAGGGACATATTGAATAGTGCAGCCTCGATACATAATATCTGAAAAAAAAAGCCATTTACTAATGTTGATTGTTACATTATAAAGCTACAGATTTTTAATATACTCAGAGTTATCTTCTGTATCTCCTACTGAGGAAGGCTAAAGAGCCAGAAATGCATCTAGGAGACAACTGGAGAGTGACACTAAGCAGATAAGGTGATTTTACACCTTTTACCATAAGCGCAAATTTTTTTTTTCTCTGTTTAAGCTGCAGAGAAATGACTTTTAGAACTTAAAATATATCACAAACATATTTGAACTAAACTAAAGTTTGTTTATTTCTCCTCACTGCTTAACACTACTACAACTATTACTGTGTGTATGCATTTGTGTGTGCCCTTGTCTAGACATTCCATGATGATTGTAAATTATCTTCACTGTAATTCAAGCAAAGTTGTTCATTTCCAGCCTTCTGTAGAAAAAACATGTCTAGCAATAGGAAAATATTACCTTGTCTGGAAACAGGTGAACGTTGGCAACAGGAAGGATAACCAACCATAGCAAAATCTGCCTCAACAAATTCTGTCTGATCATGCAAGTGAACATTAAATGATAATGTTTCCTTAAAGGCAATGGAAACAATTGCTTTTGCATTCTGATTTAATTGATTGTTTGGGGTTTTTTTTTTTTCATAGATTCTAATTCCATCTCAAAAACACCCATCACTGGTATTTAGGATGTTATGCACAGCATTGCTAATTTTCATGTATTCTATGTATTCTAATATAACAAAAGGTTTCTGTTGGCTCTTAAGTTTATGGAGAAAAACATTTATTTCTTCTTGACTACTTTTGCTGACCATTATTTATTTATTTACCACACTCTCATAACTTTTACATTTATTTTCTTAATGGTTCCCAATACTTTTTTTTTTTTTGATCATCTCATTTTCACCATTTACCAAAGTACTCTAATGTGATGGACATTCCAGCCTGACAAGTTACACATTCACTCAACAGGAACCAAAGAATGCAATGCTTTTATAAGATCTATTACTCTTGAAATTTCCAAATGTTTTCTATTTTTAGATTCTTTGATTTCTGTGTTGTAGTAACAATCTTATCTTTTATCAGATAATGATTCCTTGTTTTCTTTTTCTGATTGGTTTTATTTTTTAAATATTTATACGTTATTGCTTTAAAATAATCAGTACAAAAACATAAAATATAAGACATTCTTATTTTTAAACCAAACAATATTTGTACAAAAATGTTGACACAGAAATATATATTAAAGTGAATCATTAATTGCATGTCTAAATTAATGTGAATTAAATGATTTTTTTTTTAGCAAAAAAAGAAATCTTTAGAATTAAGTACATATTGTCCCCTACTGGACAATTATTTCTTCATATTTGACAGGGTTATACATTTAAATTTGAAATAATAGAACTTTTAAAAATGCATAAAATATGCACATTTCATTTTTTTTTTCTAGTTTTTGTTGTTTGCTTATTACAAAGTTCTTAAAATTTCTTGTCATTAATTATGTATTGCACTATTTCATTCTTCTTAGAAATCATCAGTATGACGTGACTCAAGATGTATATATATATATATATCTTTAGTTTTTCTTTTTTAGTTTCTATTCAAATCTGAATTAATATCAACATTCTTTCATAAAATGGTGGTGTATATATTCGTCAACTTATGGGCTCATATTTGACTACTGCTGAATTCCTGTTATATTTTTAGTCTAGACACTTAATTCTACTTGTACTTTAGACAAAATTTTCTGAGGAAATTTTCTATGCTATGCTATTGATTACTATTTCATTTTTTGGGAAATTTATCTTTCAATCAGCTTAAAGTTTCAGATACTGTATTTAATCACTGCTCCTGCCCACCTCAGCGGCTTGTGAGGAGATTAACTCCTTTTATAACATTGTTTTATTTTATTTGAAAATATATTTCTTTTACTACTAATCTCACTTAATATTGTCTATATGGATAATTTCTCCTCTGTGAAATATAAAACTGCTAAACTTCTTATTTAATTTAATTTTCTTCTCTCTCTCTCTCTCTCTCTCTCTCTCTTTCTCTCTCTCTCTCTCTCTCTCTCTCTTTTCATCATGTGATTGGTGTTATGCTTATGATATATAATCAATAGATATGAAGATTGACCATTTTTCCAATACTTTCTTCAATATCTTCACATTTTTATCAACATTTTTTCCATTTCTGTATATTTTCCCTACATTTTTCAAAATAGATTTTCTCTATTTCTCTGTCTTTAATCACTGTGAAACCTGACTCTATTTCTGGAATAGCAATATTTTATAGCTTCTTAAGTTAGCTTTTAATCTTACTACTATTTATTACTCTTTCTTTGTGTTTACAGTAGCTATTTGTAAAATATATATTTATATTTATTATTTTAACAGTGGAATTCAATGTTGATAAAGTATGTAAAATATTAGGTTAAAACCCTTGATAAAGCATGTAGAATAATGGGTTAAAACCCTTTGAAGGATACTCATGGGACCTGAACCCTTCAAATTTTCTTTATCCATTCTTTTTTTACCAACAAGAATTGTATATTGTTTAAATAATAGGTCCTTATTATTATCTTTTTTTTTCTAGAAATTTTGAGAAGCATGAAATAAATAATTTTAATGGTGGAACTCAATGTAGATAAAGCTATAAATGAATAGCATGTAGAATATTAGGTTAAAAACCCTTGGATAGAAAAATTCGCAAGCTGCCTGTAAGATTTGAACCTTCATGTATGTGGTGCTAACATTGTAACATTACACACTCACACGTGCGCATGTGCGCGCACACACACACAAAAGTCAGAGGTTGAATTGTGTGAATTGAATGAGAGAGGAATGCTCAATACATGTTGTAAACCATATGGCTTATTGAAACTGATTTTTTATTTCACAACTCAAATTTTACATTGTTGCAATCTTCAGATGTAAATCTCAAGTCAAAAGATAAAATCTCACTTTAATAAACCCCTACCATTTATCATTCTTGATAAATGTTTCAACAGTGTGTACCATTCCAAACCACAATGGCAACTGGGGGAAAAATGGTAAAGCATTAGCTACATGAAGACATTATTACCACCTGTGTAACTACTTCATTAACAGCAGAGTGCAGTGTGTGTGTGTGCGTGTGTGTGTTTGTCTCTCACTACTTGGCAGCCAGTGCAGAATTGTTTATAAACCCCATAACTTTGCAGTTCAGCAAAGGAGTTAATAATATAATTACCAGACTTAGAATAAGTACTAGTGTCACTTTGATTGACTAAAATAAAAACTTTGAAGCCAGTGCTCAATCATAACTGCAATCAAATGGTTGAAACAAGTAAAAGAATGAAAGAAAGAATCTACATATTGCTCAAAGAAACAAGAAGTGTAAATTCTTATTCTGTTACGCACATAGTTATGATGTTATACTCCTAAATATGTTCATGCATAGTTAGTATTTAATGATGTTCTCTAGACATTTTAAACACCTACAGCACAATATTCTTATCAAGTATATGGTTATGCATCATTATTGCTCGAAGAAAAGTTTACTAAGAAACTTTAAGCATATATTCAATTTTATTTTATTCACTGGCGATAAAGAACAGTTACACTAAGTTATGTATAGTATATTGTAATCATTGAAGAAGAGGATTTTTTTTTTTATATCCAAGTTAGATATTTATTCAAATTTTAAAAAAGAATGTAATAATAATGACATTTTTACATCTTATTTCTCTATTATCCATTTGTACTTTTTTGCTTCTTTTAGCCTTTATATTTCATCATCATCATCATCATATGTCTGTTGTCCATGCTGGCTTGGATTAGACAGTTTGACCAGAGCTGGCAAGCTGGGGAGCTGCTCCAGGCTCCAGTCTGATTTGGCATGGTTTCTATGGCTGGATGACCTTCCTAATGCCAACCACTTTACAGAGTGTACTGGGTGCTTTTACACAGCACCACACAGGCACTTTTACGTATCACCGCATGGGAGCTTTTATGTGGCATTGAATGGGTGCTTTTACATAGCACTGAACAGACATTTCTACATGGCACTGCACAGGCACTTTTATGTGTCACCACTATGAGTGCTTTGCACCACTAAAGGAACCGGTCTTAACACTTCTGCTGTGGAGTATGGATGTTCTTGAGTACAACAAGGCACCATTCATCTCAGTCTTTTATCATCTCACCTGAAAGGTTCAGTGCCACACAGTGGGGTTGATCCCTAAATCACATGGTTGGGAATCGAACTTTCAAACTTCTTAATCACAGAGTCATAATACTTGCATCTCTACTAGTGACTAAAATCAGTAAATTATGTAAAAATTTAGATATAAACACATGACTAGCTTATAAACCAGTCATAACATTTTTTGTCATGTCACTATTATTGTGTAATGTTCCATTTAACCAACAGTTTTAGTAAACAGTTATGTTTTGTTATAAAATATTCAATGGTATTAACAAACTAGTTATTTATCCATTAATCAAAAGTATAATAGTTATTTATCATTGAATCCTGATGGCAAAAGCATCTGCTTTTGCCAAAAGTATTCAATTTACCAAACAAACACTGTATAGTTCAAGAAGGTAAAGTTTTCTTATCAATACCTATACACAAGATAGTGTTTAATTCATGATTGCTTGTTCTTTTTTATTGTGCTAACTGGGTTGTAATTTTATATTCATTCAAATATTTTCCAATAAGATATTATAGGACTATTGATTCTACACTTAATATATTTTTCTGGCTGTGAATATTCTATGGTTACTTTGGCCACATGTCAATTTCACCATTAGTTTAAGTGTGGAACCTTCTGGATACTAGAACTCTTTTAATTTGAGATAATGGCAAAAATGTAGCGATCTTTTGAAATCTCATATTTCAAATAAATAAATTAAAATAAACTTTTAAAATTCAGCAAGGAAGAAATTTATCATCCATTTGTATTTTATCATAACAGTGCATTAAATTAAGACAAATATTATATAACAAATTTGTTGCTTGACCTGACTGATTTAAAATAAAAGAAGTTCCAACTGGAGCCTCTCTGCTTTGTTTTTCAGATATAGTGTCAGGACTACATTACATAATGTGTCCTTTGTTATTTTTTTTTTCTATGATGGTGATCCAAGGGAACTTTGGTTGCACTTTTTAAGCATGCCAACATTTACAGTTGGTTCCCCAATTTCTTTTCTTTTTTTCAATTTTTTTTCCTATAACCAGTAAATAGTATAAAACTATTCACATGTTTATTTTTCAAGTTTCCATCAAATTATTTTAACTTGTTTACTCTAGACTAGAAATACTTTACTTTTGACTTGATTTTTAGTACTTTGCAGTTCACAAATAAGTTTCTTGTTTTGCTACAGAATCACACAGAAATATGGTCAAACTATTTGAACCATCACACATGTTGCCAACCAAAATGAAAATTGTTTGCCTGTAAAAACTGAATCATTACTGCTATAACTTTTAATCCTTTAACATTTAAACTAGCCATGTCCAGCCTAGACATTCTATTTCTTTTATGTTCAAACCAGTTAGATTCAGCCTCTCAATTTCCCAACAATGTCATTCTAAAAGTCATTATTACATCATTGAAATCTCAAAGCTATGAGGTAATATATGATTAAATCAAAATGATGAATAAATAAGCATTACATTTGAAAGAGTAATCTGAATGCTAAAGGGTTAAAAGTCAGTTGGGATCCAAATTTAGTTTCTGCATTTTTTACAACTAAGTACTGTTATATTTCATATTATTAACTGCTAATACTTAGTAAATTCATTCATCATCATCATCGTTTAACGTCTGCTTTCCATGCTAGCATGGGTTGGACGATTTAACTGAGGACTGGTGAACTGGATGGCTGCACCAGGCTCCAATCTGATCTGGCAGA
>NC_068981.1:134460275-134467409 GCF_001194135.2 Octopus bimaculoides
CTGAGGACTGGTGAACTGGATGGCTGCACCAGGCTCCAATCTGATCTGGCAGAGTTCCTACAGCTGGATGCCCTTCCTAACAACAACCACTCCAAGAGTGTAGTGGGTGCTTTTACGTGCTACCGGCCTGAGGGCGAGTCCAGCGGCACTGGCAATGACCTCGCTCGAATGATTTTCTAACGTGCCACCAGCACAAGTGCCAGTAAGGCAACGCTGGTAACAATCACACTCAAATGGTGTTATTTACAGGCCACTAGCACACACACACACACACACACACACATATATATATATATATATATATATATATATATATATACACACACACACACACACATATAATGTGCATATATGTATATATGTATGTGTATATATAAATGTCCAACCTATGCCAACATGGAAGATGAATGTTAAAGGTGATGATGTTCTTAATTATCTTCCTTACGTACCTTGAAGGCTTTTTGACTTATATTTTAGAAGTTTTGTACAATAAAATCTATGGGTATACAAGAAGTTTTATAGAGTTCTATGATAGAAAGATATTTTTTGTTTTGAAATTGACAAGCAACTGAGATTTTGTAAAGTATTTCTGTTTTTTTTTTTCTTTTTCTTTTTTCTTTTTTTTTTTGTTATTCCAGACTGTCTGAATTACATTGATGGCATCTTTATAATGTCTAAGATGTCAAGATAAAAAACCAGGCTGTTTCACTTAAAAAATCTTAAGTCTTATATTGCCAAAATATATTTTCAAATATAAACTTAGAAATTGTGTTCACAAATTTTAGTCCTCAGAATGTGGTGTATTATGTGAGGTAAGATGATAAAACTGCCATGAACCTCATAGAATGTAACTATAAACATTCATGATTAAATTACATTATTATTTTATTGTAAATTCTGTTTGCAAGTCTAAACTAATTTCTTGTAATTTGTTACTAAAATCATGCAAGAATTCCTTGAGTTTAGATATTGTGTTATTTGATTGTCTTCTCCTTTTGGACTTGGCATTTAATACTCTTCTTTCAAAGTGAATTTATAATGTACAACTTGGCACAGGTATGGTTTTGTGGTTAAGAAGCTTGCTTCCCAACCATGTGATTTGGGGTTCAGTCCCGCTGCACAACACCTTGGCCATGTGTCTTCTACTATAGCCCAGGACCAACCAAAACCATGTAAGTGGAATTGGGAGACAGAAAGTGTGTGTGCGCATGTACATATAGATAGATAGATAGATAGATATCATGTGATGGTTGTAAATGAGCATCGTTGTCATACTAGTGAGGTTGTTTGATCCACCCTTCCTTAAAAAAATGTTCTAGGAAAGGAAAATGCTACCTTTAAATAGAAACAGATGAGAGTTGGCAACAGGAAGAGCATCCAGCCATAGAAAATCTGCTTCAACAAATTCCATGACCCATACCAGAATGGAAAAGTAGACATTAAATGATGATGATAATGAACTTGATGAAAGCCAAATTCTCTGAAGTTTAGGTTGATTATTTCTTTTCCTCTCATAAAGAGATGTTCTCTTTTCATCAGTCTCTGCTGGCCTGCCAGGGTCATAGACACAGACCCTTGCTTTAGACCAAACTAAAGTTGAGTGTTATTTTGAAGCAGAGAAGTTCATGTTCTTATCGACTTTCAATAATATAATTTTCTTTCAAATGTATTAATATTTGATTTTCAGTTTAGCATTTTAGAAATTTGTTTCTTTGAAAGAAAGTTTCACTTTGGATAAATAGCAAATAGATCTACAACATATGATTATTTACATAATCTAAGATGGCATCCTTGAAATTAGTTGCTATTGTAACTATTGAATCTAGTGATAGATCAATGCAGAAGATTCACTATTTCAGGTAGACTTGGATTTTGACTTAGAAAAGGTAGAAAATGAAGTAAAGTTATCAGGTCACACTGACATTCAGATTTACACTTCGGCTGCTTTCCTTGTGAGATATAATTAAAGAATTTCTCTTTTAATCTTTGAGATTAGACTTATTTCCTATATGAAGCATAAAGACTTCTATATGATTAAATTTATTTTGTTTCATTTAGCAGTTTCCTTAATGAACTCATTCAATTATTAACAGCATTATTTTAAATTATATTACTGAGAGAAGAATATCTTACAATTTGTTGTTTTTTTATAAATTTTTGTTTGGTTCATTTTACACTTCAGCTATTATTTCATTCGTACAGAAGTAATTAAATTTTCAATTTTGTACTAAGTTCTGTTATCCAAAGAAATACTGTTTCTAAATGATTCTGTTTTTATCATTGTTACAAATGTCCCTCCATTTATGCTTCCCTGGTTCCTTGTTACATTTTATTTGCTACGTTATAAGATTTTTGTTTTGTTT
Source organism: Octopus bimaculoides (assembly GCF_001194135.2). NCBI lineage: Eukaryota > Metazoa > Mollusca > Cephalopoda > Octopoda > Octopodidae > Octopus > Octopus bimaculoides. Next base: position 134,462,639 of record NC_068981.1, read on the forward strand.
TGTTTCTAAATTAATGATAAAATTGACTTGCAAAATTTTAAAGAAACTTAAGAAACACAACAAATAGAATTTGTGTATACACTTACATACTGCATGCTTACATGATTAAATTTTTATCAATAATATTGTATCATATTGTTAATATTAATTCCACTTATTTCAATCTATCTATCTATCTATCTATCTATCTATCTATCTATCTATATATATATATATATATATATATATATATATATATATATATATATATAGCCTCCTCCTCCATGACCCATTCCTATTTTCCATACATTTCCTCAAATTGAGACCCACCATTCCCTACTCCTTCATCCATGTTTACCATTCACTGCTTTCACTTCTGTCTTCGTCTCTACTGTCTGTCACTCACCTTTCACACTCTCACAAACTTATCTACCCATTCAGCCAGCCATATTCAATTCCTTGCCCCCCCCCCTCTCTCTCTTTCTCTCCAGCCTCCTTCTCATACCTTGAGGGTATACCATGACACTTTATCCCCACCATGCTTTTTTCCTTTCCTGATTGGGTGAACATGTATCTCATCTACAACAAGGCACTGTTCCTTTCTCTCTTTCCTCTCTATATGACACAAAGCCACCTCTGTCAATATTGCACCCTATGGCACTTCATAGGGGATAGTCAGTTAAAAAGTAGATAAAAAGTCTATGTGACAGGTTTTAACCATTCTTGAATACCAGGAATGGCTCTGCCATGATGTAGGTGTTTCAGTTTCAACACACTCTCAGATTAATTTAATTACCAGACAATTACAACTCTGAAATATATGGCCCCATGTAAAGATTCAGGTATGGCTGTGTGGTTACAAAGTTTACTTCACAACCATGTGAGTCTAGGGTCAGTCCCAATGCACAGCAGTTTGGGCACAGGTTTTCTAATATAACCTTGGGCTGACTAGTGCTTTATGAGTGGGATTGGTTGAAGGAAACTGAAAAGATACCTGTTGTTTATACATGTCACTGCACTCATTAAAACTGAGTGTTTTTGTTTACAATTTCCAGTCAGTAAAGATCTTGTAGTTCCACTTTTCAGTGTGTGAGTACCAATTGACTGAAAACAATGCTTTACTTGCAGAACAGGTAAGGGTTTTTGACAGGAAAAGCATACAATAGACAACCTACATCAATAAGGCAGATGCCCTTTCTCTTGCCAACCATCACTTGTTTCCTGTTGCCAACTGTCATCTGATTCCAGCCACAGAAAATTCTGCCTTAACAAGTCTCATCTGTCCAAGCTAACAGGGGAAAGTGGCCATTGAATAAATGACAATGAAAAATAGTATATCTTGTGTGTGCATTTAGATGTACAACTGCTACTGTTGAGTTTAAAAACTTGTTTGTTATACATTTTCCCTTCAGAATAGTTATTATTACTATGATCATTGATTTGCTGTTTTTCATTGTTCATTCTCTTCACATAAAAGAAAGTCGTCTCAGTTTCTTTTTCCTTAATTATCCTTCTTACTTCAGTGCAGTCGTCTTGCATTCTCTCCTACATCTCTAAATTATTATTATTATTATTTTTCAGTAGTTCTATTTTTATAACGGGCTTTCACTTCACTACCGACTGCAGCTCTGTGTGCCTTGGGTATGTGCGTGGTTTGCTGTGATGCTCTTATGGTTACTGTATTGAAAGTGTTTTGCGTAGGATGTGTGCAGTGCCCAGTAGTGCAATTTTCTGTATGTTATATATATTTGTAAGTCCTAGTGTTTTTGTTATGTATTTGTCTGAATATTTTTTTATTATATCTAAGGCACCTACTGTGATAGGAATTGTTTCTGTTTTTAGATTCCACATTCGAGTTACCTCTATTTCCAGGTCTTTGTATTTTGAAAGTTTTTCCATTTCTTTTAGGGAAACGTCATCTGCTAGTATTGATACATCGATTAGAAAGCATTTTTTTCCTTCATGATCTTTGACAACTATATCTGGTCTATTGACCTTAATTTCTTTATCTGTGTATTTTGGCATATCCCAGAGTATGGTTGCTTATTATTATTATTATTATTATTATTTTACTGCTCATGTAATCTTTGATGCCTTGATTTGAAAACTAAAGACCAACCAAACTAAATTTATCCTTCAAGCATACTATATATTCAGTATAAATCAAACTAAGCACTCCTTTTCCACATATGATACAGAAGTAAAATCATTATGCATTATACATGAGTGATATTTTTCCTGGGATTTCATTGCTTATAATTACTGATGCATGTTATGCACAAGTATGTAATATGCACAAGTATGTAATATGCACAAATAAATATGCTAATTCTAGTTACAATTGAGCAGAAAGACTCCATTCTTTCTCATCTAAATTTCAGAACTATAAAAACAGCAATTTTATTAAGATATTAATCCGGAGATTTCTTTAGAAGGAATTGTTTTTGAAAGAGGAATATATAAACCTTCTGAGTCTGTTAGGCTGTTGCATCTGAGAGTTTAATGTACTTTTCTAACAATCTCTAAATTTACTTAACAGTTTAGCATTTAATCCAGCCCAAATATTTTACATGTTTTATGTTAAAACTGAGCTGTGCCAACCTCTCACACCTGCCCTACAATGTCATTCTCAAAATATACAAACACACCATTGAACCCTTGAAGCTACAAAAGAATGTATGATTAATTCAAAACAATATGAATAAATAAGCATTATATTCAACAAATAAATCTGAATGCTAAAGGGTTAAAGTTTGCTACTAATTAGCATTAGGTTCTCTTTGGCAAAACATGTTTTGTTGTTATAAGTTTAAATTAGGGACACAAGTTGTATGATGTATAATGGTGCTACTACATAGTCAGTCAATCTACTAGGAATATCGACCAAATATTCCTTTAATTGCATAGCTCAGTGGCTGGAGTATCAAGCTCACAATCATGAGGTAGTGAGTTCAGTTCCTGGACTTGACTGTGTGTTGTGTTCTTGAGCAAGTCACTTTATTTCACATTGTTCCAGTTCACTTAGCTGTAGAAATGAATTGTGATGTCACTGGTAGCAAACTGTATTGGCCTTTGCCTTTCCCTTGTATAACATCCGATGGTATGGAGAGGGGTGACTGGTATGCATGGGTGACCTGCTGATCTTCCACAAACAATCTTGCCCAGATTTATGCCTTGGAGGGTAACTTTCTAGGTGCAATCCCATGGTCATTTGTGACTGAAGTGGGGTCTTTATCTCTATCCTTTTATCCTTTCAATTACAACTTGTCTTAAGAAAATAAAATGACATTAACTAATATAATCATAGAAAATAGATAGTCATGGCTAGGAATGGTTTTGATTCTACAGGGTTTCCACAAAGTCTGGATACTTTAAGAAATTGTTATTTCTTATATTTAATTGTTTATGTTAGGATTTTATTTACTCCATGTACCCAGTCTTTGTGTACACCCTGTAGATCTGCCTAATCAGAGATGACCTGGATGCTATACAGCCATAATGATACACTCCTCATCCAATCCAACTAAAAGTAATTATATTTTCTCTAGATTAAATTATTAGTGTCAAGATGTATATCAGATTATGAATTCTGAATATTTCATCTTTGTATTTGGTTTGCAAGATTTTTGATGTGAATTTGTGTTAAAGCAGATTTGGCTGCATCTTGGAAAGGTCATTATACAAAAATAAAAATGTGCACTGGCTCTATTTCACTTCTTTTATTGATATTAGTCAATTACTTAAAGCAGCAGCAAGCTAGCATAATTGCTAGCATGCCAGGCAAAATGATTAGTGACATCTCATCCATCTTTATGTTCTGAGTTCAAATTCCACCATAGTTGAGTTTTTCTTCCATCCTTTTGGGGCCAATAAAGGAAGTAGCAGTTGACCACTGGGCTCGATGTAATTAACTTATCCACTTCCCTGAAATTGCTGGCCTTGTGCTACAATTTAAAAATTGTTAGTCAATTAGTTAATATTTAACTAATTAATACATTGACTGCTTGATTGATTGTTTGGTCAATTAATCAGCTACATTTGTCTAAGTCCTTTTGTCACCAATCGTGACTTCACCAGTGATATGCTCTCTCTCCTACAGGTCTGCAAAAAGTCTTCTGAAAGAACTACACAATAATTCCTGAGATAGACTCAGTTTTTTAAATTATCCATCTCACTGGATCCACATAAAAAACACAAGAGCCAAAAATCAAGTTTGATATTTTTTCTTTAAATTTTACATTATAAAAGTTTCAAAACTCACAATATGCATAAATATTGCAACTTGTTAGGTTGGAGATCAAAAATCTTGCAAAATCAGAATAAAGTACTTCTATCTATTCAGCCAGTAATCTATATATTATTAAATCAATAATAGAAATTGATATTCGAAGCTTAAAAATAAGATGTGAAATCAGAGATTTAGGATGAATATTGTTAACACTCAAGGTGTATTTCATGGTGATGAATGTCTCTGATAATGTTATCGTAGAGAGTTTGTGGAGAGTATTTTTCTACTGCTGGCTTTAGAAAAAAAAATTTGGTGTCTATGGAACTGTGTATGTATGTATGGATGGGGGGGTGGATGTATATATATGTGTGTGTGTGTGTATATATATGTGTGTGTGTATATGTATATATATGCATATATATATATATGTATATATATATGTATATATGCATATGTATATATGTATATATATATATATGCATATGTATATATATATATATATATATATATATATACACATGTGTGTGTATGTATATATGTATATTATATATATATATGTGTTTA